>NW_022992036.1:30000-68527 GCF_902827175.1 Gymnodraco acuticeps
TCCTGCAGAAGTAAAAAGAAATTGCAGAGACACACTGCTGTTCTTTTGTGTTTCATTGAAAGTAAATGTGGTGGCCGATTACGTTGAATGTACCAGCCCAATCTCACGGCATTTCGTGTTATAGTCACAAAATGTATTTCATCTATTGATTCGTGTTCACCAACACGATTTTCACATTTTTTCGTGTCGCACAGAACGATTTTAAAAGCAATGTATTTCTATTGGTATGTTTCGTGCCTGCACCACGTCTTTCTGTTCGGTCGGGTCTTGGAAGACCAGAAGCTGTGGGGTTCATAAAAACATGGTCTTACTCAATATCTTACCCTAAGCCTAACCCTTTTATTTTAAATTGTATAATGTCGGAGTCTTTTTGCCGTCCGCGAGGAAAATAAATCTTTTTTCCTTCTAATTTGTTATTATTTGGTGCAGGCACGAAACACGCTACCAATAGAAATACATTGCTTCTAAAATCGTTCTGTGTCAGAATACTGAAATCTGTATTTTTTTAAATCTCTTTTTCCTTCTAATTTGTTATTATTTACATTGCTTTTAAAATCGTTCTGTGTGACACGAAAGAAATGGCCAAATCGTGTTGGTGAACACGAATCAATAGATTAATTTCGTGACTATAACACGAAATGCCGTGAGACTGGGTTGAAAGTTCAAAGGTCACTTAGTCTACGAGGCAAATTTGAGTGTTGACTCGCGTAAACTTTAAGAAATTCAAATACCTTGCATCGATCCATTCAAGTGCTTTATTAGAAAGTTCAGTTGATCTCTGCCGACTTGCAACATTTGCCCGGCATTTAAATTAAATAAAACAAACAATCCAACAGGCGTACGGATCGGCTCACCAAAACATAACTAATAAATGGCTCTTACAGTAAATCTTTATTCTGTACTACAAACAGTTTTTAGACAATAGTGTTCTTCAAATGTTGTGGTTTTCACATTTTTGAGTTTTACAGCAGAATATTAAAATACATCTTGTCATAACCTATATTGATGACATTGATTCTATCTATCTATATCTAAATATCTGCACTTTTAATCATATTATCACCGCAATTCATAGCTGTCAGACATCTATTTCTGACAGCTAACACATGCTAACTAATATGACCGTTCAACGTGCCTAAAACTCCTTTGCTTCTGCATCACGTCCACAGAACTACATGTCTAAGCTTCCTCACAATATAACAATACACATAGGTGTAATGCTAAGGTTTCATAATGATAATTGTCCATCCATCCATCTTCTCTCGCTTATCCGTGGTCGGGTCTCGGGGGTAGCAGTTCCAGCAGAGAGCCCCAAACTTTCTTTCCCCACATCAAGCCGCTCTGACTGGGGGGTCCCAAGGCGCTCCCAGGCCAGCGAAGAGATATAATCCCTCCACCTGGTCCTAGGTCTACCCCTTGGTCTCTTCCCAGCTGGACGTGCCTGGAGCACCTCCCTAGGGAGGCGCCCAGGTGGCATCCTAACTAGGTGCCCGAACCACCTCAACTGGCTCCTTTCGACGCGAAGGAGGAGCGGCTCAACTCCGAGTCCCTCCCTGATGACCGAACTTCTCACCTTATCCCTAAGGGAGACACCAGCCACCCTGCGGAGAAAACCCATCTCGGCCGCTTGTATCCGCGATCTCGTTCTTTCGGTCATGACCCATCCTTCATGATCATAGGTGAGGGTAGGAACGAAAATGGCCCGGTAGACAGAGAGCTTTGCCTTCTGGCTCAGCTCCCTTTTCGTCACAACGGTGCGGTAAAGCGACTGCAGTACCGCTCCCGTTGCTCCGATTCTCCGGCCTATCTCACGCTCCATTGTTCCCTCACTCGAGAACAAGACCCCGAGATACTTGAACTCCTTCACTTGGGGTAAGGACTCATTCCCACTACCTAATGATCATTGTATTAAATATAATATAATCACCCCATGATGGCGGGTACACTCCCATCAGGCTTTGTGTCATCCAGCGTCAGACCAATGGGAGCGCCTTCCTCCTCGATCACCATGCTGCCACAGTAACCTGGTGTCGAACAAGGAGAGTACATATAAAATACTGCATCCTTCCCTCTCTCCTGAAACAATATTACAGACTGTTTGTGTCGCTTAAGTAATTTTTTTTAGCTTCAATGGAAAGTTTGAAGATTCAAGGCTTCATCACCATGAGCTCAGCAGCTACAGTGTAGATAAGGCAATGACAAACTGAAGTCACAGGCTCCTCCAACAGAGCAACATGAATATATATAGGACATAAAACAGATAAAATAGTGCAAGAGAATGTTTTGAGAAGTGCAAGTAAATACAAATAGAATAGAAATAGTGCACAAAGACTCTATATACAAGTACATGAAATGATATATTAGATAATTAATTAGCAAAATGCAACAGATGAACAGTCATTTGCTCTAAAACTGAAGAGCACCAAATGTTAAAAGACAAACACAACTCCCCCTGAATATCGCTTAAAATGTACCTCTTAATCTCCGTAAGAATGAAGGAGTCCTTAGCACACAGTATTGCCTTTGAGAAGCTACAGCACGCTCAGTTTTAAATAACCAAATATAAGATAAGATGGAACTTTATTTATGGAGAAATTCAGGTGTTCTGACGTGGAGCTAATCTGAAGTAAACGTTGAATACTGCTTTCTACTCCTCCATCTTGTGACTGTGTGACTCCCTCTCTTGGATATCAGCATGTGAAGGACACTGTTCAGGAACTAGTTGATGCTCTGTATGTGATGACTACTTCCATTCTGGAGAGGATCACAGACACATGGATCCTGAGATTGAAGCTCAAGCCGGGACCAGTGAGATTTTTCTAACACTCACGTACCCTTTTTCCTCCAGAAGTTCTCCCTGTAGTACACCATGCACTTGATGACAGAGCCCATGGGCACGCGGCTGATCAGCTGGTTCCTGAGGGGGGGCAGCTCGGGGCTGAAGTGCATCTTCATGTTCAGGCCAGGGGGCGTGGCCAAAATCACATACTTGGCCTGAGAGAGAAATCATACATTTTAAAAGAAATATAGGGGATGCTAACACACATGGTTGGAGGCTGCCAGCAGAGGGCAGCACAAAACAAGCTGTGAAGAATGTGGTTGAGTTTTATTGTCAAATCTCTTCCTACAAATACATTTATTTATCTATGGGTCAGAATTCCTCTAGGCATAAACTTTGTACCGATCACATACTTGGCCTGAGAGAAAAATCACACATTATAGAAAAAGAGAAACACAAATAGGATAAAACAGAGAGCTGCATCTCATGGCTGCAGGCAGCCAGCAGGGGGCAGCACCGATTATTTGTACCTTCTACTCATCTACTCATCCTGTTATTCCTAGGTTTTTAAATGGAATTACCATTACTTTCTGTACTCAGGTCTCACTGTTATTTAGGAAATTATTGACAAATAAATTACACCTTATAATAGTATTAATAGGACAAAATAAAAACAACAGACACTCAAGTCCCATTTTAAAATTAGATTCTTGTTTCCAGTATAACTTTCCCAGTCTAATAGAGAAATAATCCAAAAATGTGTCAAAAAGGACGATATTTAATTCTGAGATACAGTGGAGTAGAAGTAGAAAATAGTACAAAATGTGTGTGTGTGTGTGTGTGTGTGTGTGTGTGTGTGTGTGTGTGTGTGTGTATGTGTGTGTGTGTGTGTGTGTGTGTGTGTGTGTGTGTGTGTGTGTGTGTGTGTGTGTGTGTGTGTGTGTGTGTGTGAGGTGCTCACCGTGTACGTCTGTTTGTCCAGCGTCTGAACCTCCACCATGTCTCCGCTCTGGTCGATGCGGTAGACCGGAGACTCGAGTTTCACCAGGTCTCCCAGCCCGTCTGCCATGAACTCGCTGATCTGACTCGAGCCGCCCACAAACTTCCTCTCCTGGGGGTCAAGAGGTCAAGAGGTCATAAATACATGGGGGGCAGCCATTAAGCATTGCAAAGAGCCTTTTATGCGTGCAAGAAAGTGTCATTTTTTGTCATTTTTTTATTTTTCTTTATACCAATTGTTGGGAAAATACTGAATGTCCTCTTCCAACATGAGAGTAACGTGATAACAAAGGTATCCCAACTGTAGCTGTGTACATGACATGAAGAGCATCAGGACTGTTTTAATATACTTTTCCAGTTTAAGTGGAAAGCGGAACTGAAAATCGATCTATCTATCTTAACATAAGAATAGCTCCGTGTTGTTAATCATACTTCTATCGTAATGTTATAAGCCCTAAAACACTCTCTAACGAGCAGTCGCTGAACAAAAACACCATGTTCATCATACATTTAAGAAAAGAAAACCTTGACACATATTGCTGAGCTGCATATCAAATGAATCCTCATGTCCCCAGCTTTCAGACCATCGACATCACTTCCACTGCTATCCCCCTTTAAATATCCTTTGCTCCCAGTAAAGAAAGACAGTTATGGCGCATTTCCACTACAGCACGGAGCTCGCTTTAACCGTGCCGTCCCCCGTTCCACTTGGCGTAGTTCCGGCTAGCGGGTACTATTTCACAGTTTTTCTGGCCCCATAAAATCGAGGTTCTTAGCGGGCCAACAACCAGGCTGAGTCGGGCTGAGTATGCTAAACTAGAGAGAGAATCGCTGGCAAGGGGGCTACAACTACAACAAGATGAACATATTTGACCGTGATTTAATTGTAATACACGTTTCAAAATTATGACGAAGTAACAACATACTGATACCGGTTAGTAAAAACCATGAATCAATGCTTTGACAAGTCTGCGGACAGACGGCAGGCGAAAAACCTTTTAAAATGTGTGTTTTCTGAATGGAGATCGGCTAAGCTAACGTTGTATATGCTCCGACCGTCCACACTCACAACAACGGCCTACAGACATAAATAAAGCAGCGACTGTATTCGCCATGACACAGATAGTCTGTGGTTTGTACTTGTTTAACTTGTGTCTAGTTTCTGAACAGATATGAGGAGCTGTGAGCTCTGAGTGCTAAGAGCTAACGGCTGATGTTGGTTTTGTGGTTCTCATTGAAGATGACGTCCCGGCTCCGCCTACACTGCGTTACTATAGTTACTGCCCCAGTTCGTAAACTGTAATGGAAACGCAGCATAAAGTGAGCCAGTCTTTACAAGGCCTAACGAGGCCTAGCCATACCGAGCGAGGCCGAGCGAGGCCCTGTAAATAATTGGGAGGGGGAGAGGAAAAGGTTAAATGGGAATGACCACAGATCTGCCTTCATCATCCTCTGTTTCCCAGTCCTCATCCTCAGTGTCTAGGCAACACAGGCACTCAGCTTTAGAAAGTACCACAGCAGAATGTCCCCCCCCCCCTTCACACAAAAAGCTCTGCAAGAACAGCTTTTGTCCGGCTCATAATGATGCCAGCAAACTGAGGTGAACTGAGGGAAGGTTTCAGGATTCAGCAGAGGGGTGCATCTCAAAAACCACACACACACACACACACACACACACACACACACACACACACACACACACACACACACACACACACACACACACACACACACACACACACACACACACACACACACACACACACACACACACACACACACACACACACACACACACACACACACACACACACACACACACCTGTCCTCCGTTGGTGGTGGAGAAGATCCTCATGGTTCCTCCGCACTGCTTCACGTACCAGAGGAACCACAGAGCTGAGACCTCGTGGGGTTCAGAGGTCACGTTCACGTTCACAAACAGCTTGGCGAAGTGGAGGACTTTACTGAAAATAAAGCAGAACATTCAGAATTGAATTTAAGCATATATGTTTGTAGAAATGTTTTGTAGAAATATGAAATACTTTTGTGTCTAATTCTCTGCGTGCAAAAGGCAGAAATATATAGGCTCAGAACAGTCTCATAATAAACACATACAATAATAATATATAAATAAAGACATCTTGTATTTTAGTTACACCCGCTATTGGTTAATTTTGTCAACATTGGACCTTGACACCGTCCACATAGCTATAGTGAAATCATATAATGGAAAACATTAAGCCTCTTTGATTTAATAATCGGAGCTGAAACCTCCCTGCCATCTCATATAACACACACTTCCTTATTTATCTTTGAATAATAATAACGTAAAAATAAGGCAAGGCAAGTTTATTTATATAGCACCTTTCAACACAAGGCAATTCAAAGTGCTTTACAAAAAACGAAAGACATTAAGAAAATGGCATCTAAAATCAGTCATTAAAAAGAAAAGATAATAAAATAAACATTAAAAGAAAAAGTACATGGATAAAAGTTACAGTGCAGTCTAAGATGAATAGTTCAATTAAAAGCAGCGACAAAAAGAAAAGTCTTCCTGCTGGATTTAAAAGTAGTCAGAGTTGCAGCGGACCTGCAGGTTTCTGGGAGTTTGTTCCAGATATTTGGAGCATAACAACTGAACGCTGCTTCTCCATGTTTAGTTCTGACTCTGGGGACAGAAAGCTGACCAGTCCCTGAAGACCTGAGAGATCTGGATGGTTCATCATTTAGCAGGAGGTCAGAAATGTATTTTGGGCCTAAACCATTCAGTGCTTTATAAACCAGCAGCAGTATTTAGAAATCTATTCTTTGACACACAGGAAGCCAGTGTAAAGACTTCAGAACAGGAGTGATCCACTTTCTTAGTGTTAGTGAGGACTCGAGCAGCGGCGTTCTGAATCAGCTGCAGCTTCCTAATAGATGTTTTAGTGAGACCTGTGAAGACACCATTGCAGTAGTCCGAGTCTACTGAAGATAAAAGCATGGACAAGTTTTTCCAGATCCTGCTGTGACATTAGTCTTTTAATCCTAGATATATTCTTTAGGTGATAGTAGGCTGATTTAGTAACTGTTTTAATGTGACTGTTGAAACTCAGGTCAGAGTCCATGACTGCACCTAGATAAGAAAATAAAGACGACTATACTACGGTCCTTCTGTCCTGACATTAGCGCCTGCAGGCAGGCTCCATGGACCGGTCAGCTCCGGACAGCGCAAAATGCGTACATGAAGCGCTATGTCATGAACGCAAGAAATCATACCCTCGTGGGGGCGCGCTCATGTGATTGGCTTAGAATGGAGGAGATATCTGATTGGGTATACATAGAAAAAATTACTAGTACGAATCGGGTGAGCGTCAGGGGGGAGTCTCAAAAAACCCACACACGAATGCACAGCGATCCGTGCACAGAAAGCGGGTTCTGTTTGCAAACAAATAACTTTTTTCTGTATTTGGATTTTATTTACATGAATATGAAACGGAACACAAGTGTGGATCCGGGAATACAAGTGTGACTCCTTCTGTGTGCATGTGTGTATTATGAGACTGTTCTGAGCCCATAGAAATATGTCTTCGGTTTGCATTCACTAAATCTGCTATAATATATTTACTGACGCTTTTAATCCGAAGTGATTTACAATAAGTGCATTTGACCATGACATTATAAAACTAAATCCTGTGCATCAGTCTCAAATAATCAACACCTTGTGTAAGAGTCCCTATCATGCAGTTTTGGGGGTTTTCTCTTTCCTGTATTGTGTTAGAACTCTTTTTTAATGCACTTTATGAACAAAGAAGACGATTCGTGATGCATTTATATATCTGTGTTTGAAAAGTAAAGTTCAGATTTCCCAGTTATTACATAGACTCCAAATACCCTTAAAATCTAACAATTTAACTGCAGTTAAGGGAAAAAATGGCTTAATTGAGAGATATTAAAAATATAATGTAATCCTCTGTTCTCTCCTCTCTTACCTGGTCCAGCAGATCTTCTCAAACAGCTGCAGCATGGTCATCTTGTCCCACTCCTCGGCATGGGGGGCCCTCCAGGGGGCCTCTCTGGGGATCTGAGGCACAGCAGGACATTTAGCAGAGATTAAAGGGCTTCATTTTAGGATAAAAGCAAAAAAAAGGGTTGAATAGTTCTGGTTTTACCTCCTTTCCCATCTCGTCCATCGTCCTCCACAGGTTGTTGAAGTCCAGCAGGACGAAGGGGTTCCACATGGGAGGAAAAGAGCCTTTGAACGGGTGAGACTTTCCCTGTTGGACACAAGTTATCATCATAATATGAAATACAATCTTAGTCTTAGTTATATTACAGCAACAACAAAAAAGTTACCTTAAGCAACTTTATTTGAAAAGAGGCTGGTCAAAAAGGAGTTCACTTGGGGATGCAACGCTAAATGCTATGAGCTAAATGCTATGAGCTAAATGCTATGAGCTAAATGCTAAATGCTATATCATATATTTCCTTTTACTGCACAACATGCTTTGTAGTTCCAGCTTTGTTAACTACACAAAAAATGCATACAAAAAGTAATTGAACTACTTAATCACTATGCAAATATCCACGTGGTTGAACGACCAGCAGAATATTGTAAAATGTAGTTGAAGAACAAGTTTTATTGCATATACAACAATGCTTTAAAATTCACGTTATCTCACATCTTACACTCTCAAAGCCAGCAGTGGGGCGGGAGCGGGTTTCGAACTGGAGTTCCCCAACGCCCCCTTGATCTGATGATCAAACGCACAGACCACTGCGCCACCCGTCCCGAGTAAAGTAGAATGCACTGTAAAAGCTCCATTATTGCTGTGTGTGTGTGTGTGTGTGTGTGTGTGTGTGTGTGTGTGTGTGTCTACACTGCAGGACTATTTCTCAACCACACGATTGATTTATAAATGCAGCTGGAAAAGAGAGGTTTCGACAGGGGTCAAAGAAGGACAGTGAACCGACAGAATATATACAGGATATTCGTTAGGAAGACGATTCCTAGAAAGCAACGAATCTGTGTGAGGAGGAACGATATTTGTCAGTGTGTGTGTGTGTGTGTGTGTGTGTGTGTGTGTGTGTGTGTGTGTGTGTGTGTGTGTGTGTGTGTGTGTGTGTGTGGCCTAGCATTACTATACTTGTGGGGACCGAAATCTGTCTACACAGTCACGTGTGGGGACTGGCTTCCCTTATGGGGACAAAATGGAGGTCCCCATGAGGGGAATCATTAATTTTAGGGTGAAGACTTGGTAAGGGTTAGGGTTAGGCATGTGTTGGTTATGGTTAAGGTTAGGATAAGTCTCCAGGAAATGCATGTAAGCCAATGTAATGTCGCCTGAAGTGATGTATACATGGTATGTGTGTGTGTGTGTGTGTGTGTGTGTGTGTGTGTGTGTGTGTGTGTGTGTGTGTGTGTGTGTGTGTGTTTGGGGGCATGGGGGTAGTGAGAGAAAACTGGTCTTTTAAATCCCTTTTTTCAAAACCCACTTTTCAGGAAATTGTGTGGATTTAAAAAAAAGGTTCTGATTGTAATTATTGTTATCATTATTATTATAATTTGTCAACTCCGGTACATTGTTATATATATATATATATATGTATATCTTTTTAACAAGGGGAAAATCTTTAGTGTATTTTTCTTGAGGTCGATCATCAAGGTTTCTTCGTACGTCAGCTTTAGAGGAATAACTTCATTTTAACATGAAGTCAATAAAGTGAAAGTCATAAAGATTGATTTTCTCACTGTTGCCGTGTAACAACAGGTCTGGATATGTAGGACAAGAGAACACAGAAGAAGAAGAAGAAGAAGAAGAAGAAGAAGAAGAAGAAGAAGAAGAGAAGAAGAAGAAGAAGAAGAAGAAGAAGAAGAAGAAGAAGAAGAAGAAGAAGAAGAAGAAGAAGAAGAAGAAGAAGAAGAAGAAGAAGAAGAAGAAGAAGAAGAAGAAGAAGAAGAAGAAGAAGAAGAAGAAGAAGAAGAAGAAGAACGTGGATGGATTGACTTGAGTAATGCTTAATAATAAACCATATCTTTACTTTTATTCCATATAAAAATGTACGCAAAAACATGTGAGTAAAACACTTTCTGTTGGCCTCAATGTAATTTAAACTTTAATCAATATTTCTATACATGTCCTCTTATATCGTGACGTCAAAATAATCACAATTAATATCTTTTACAAATCGTTTACGAGATGCTTTATATTGTGAAGTTGAAACAACAAAATGAAGTGTACTAAAGTCCATCTGCTTCAAACAGATTAAATGAGGTTCCTGATAAATGTAATCTTTGTTTTATTCAGCTGACATGCAAACAGATAAGACTTACACAACATGCTCTCTTTATCATGAGGTATCATTAACAGCGGTGCCATTTCTCAGGTGCTTCTAAAGCGTGCAAACATGCAGACGGCTGCCCGCTGTTTGTTCATCTCTGATAACCAGCCACAGGGTTTAATAAAAGTCTGTGATAGGGACAGCTCATTAATAAATCCACACTGAGTCTGATGATAAAGGAAAAAGCCGATCAGCTACACAGAAGCTAACGCTAATTACACAATGTCCTGGACACCACCCTCTCTTTCCAGGCGCACACCAGATCCGCCTTCTACTATCTCAAAAACATTGCCAGACTCCGGCCTTCACTCTCTGACTCTGTGGCAGAAACACTCGCACTCGCCTTCATCACATCCCGGCTGGACTACTGCAATGGAGTCCTGGCCGGGGTTCCCAGCAAAACCCTGGCCAGGCTCCAATACGTCCAGAACTCTGCCGACAGGCTTCTCACCCGCACCAAGCCATGGCAACACATCACCCCCATCCTCATCCACCTACACTGGCTGCCGGTCAAGTCCCGGAGTCAGTACAAAACACTCCTCATCCTCACGTACAAGTCCCCTTCATACCCTCACCCCCCAGTACTTATCGGACCTCCTCCATCCCTACACCCCCTCTCGGAGTCTGCGGTCCTCAGACACGGGCCTGCTCTCCATCCCCCGCTCTCGCCTCTGAGCTGTGGCTGACAGGGCATTCAGTGCTGCGGCCCCCACCCTCTGGAATACACTTCCTGCCGAGATCTGTAATGCTGCCTCCCTGGACATCTTCGAATCATCATTAAAAACACACCTGTTCCCCCTGGCCTTTGACCCCTAACCCTTTCTTGGTCCCCCGGCTTCCTTTATGTTTTGTTTGCCCGTTGATTGTCTGTTTGTTTTCTTTGTCCACCATGTACAGCGACCTTGGGTCCCTTGAAAGGAGCTATATAAATATCATTTATTATTATTATTAATGTCTCGGCAGTTTAATGCACAAGGGACTGACATTGAGAGGGTCACTACTTACTCTTACTACTCTGGGATTTCTTATTGAACAGAACTTGTCTTTCAAGTTACACACGGAAAATGTTGTTTCAAAGCTAAAAATAAAATGAGGTTTCTTTTACAGGAATAAATCCTGTTTCTCTTTTCAGACAAGGAAACATTTGATATCTGCAACGTTTTTACCTGTATTAGATTATGGTGACCTGCTAGACATGAATGCCTCTGACCAGTGCCTAAAGAGCTTGGATACTGTGTACCATTGTGCCTCACGATGTATCACTGGATGTGGATATCGAGTACACCATTGCACTTTATATGCTGCTGCTAATTGGCCATCTTTGTCTGCTCGCAGACTTTCCCATTGGTTGGGTTTTATTTATAAATCTCTGCTTGGGTTGGTTCCCTCCTACATTTGCACATATATGTGTCAAAGAGAAAGTCCATATGGCCTGCGCTCCCAAGATGTGATTCAGATGCTGGTCCCTACAGTGAGAACACAACTGGGTAAAACAGCTGTTAAACATGCTGCCCCCACAGCTTGGAACAGAAGGAGCTGAAACTCTCAGATGTAATCACTATGGGGGAATTCAGGTCCATCTTAAAGGACAGAGAACACGACACCATTGGTAGATGTGAGTGCTCGTATATCCTGAAATCGTTTTAAATGTTGCCAGTTTTGAATGATTTTAATAGTTTGTTTTACTTCGCATATTGACTGGCTAATGCGCTTTTATTTGTGTTTTACAGCTGTGTTTGTCTGCCTGTCTTGTCTGTGTTTTATCTGTTGTAACTTCGTACATGCTGCCCTTCTTGGCCAGGTCGCTCTTGCAAAAGAGATTTTAATCTCAATGAGTCTTTTACCTGGTTACATAAAGGATATATAAAAATGCTAGCTGCTGTCTTGTGATGAAATGCAGACATACTGGAGATCAATGGAAGTGTAATCACATGTTTTCTACCTCTGTGTATTACCTTCAGGCGTGTGCATTATAAGAAACATTTACACACTGTGTCTGTTTCGTGCTTTTTGATCAGAATAGCTTCTTGCCTAATCCAAAGCTTACAATCTGAAGACAGCGTGATGATACTTACATGATTGATTACAAAACACGTGTCGTACAGGTAACTGTTGGCTTTACTAATATGAAAGTAATGCTGACAAGAGGAAACATGCAGGAATCAAGAGTCATGATAGGAGCTGATGATAACCACTTGAATAAGTATTATAATATATATATATAGCGCTGTTACTTTTGGCTTTTACATGTATTATTTTGACGTTTGTTAAAACCATTTGTCGACTGTTCAGAGATAAGGTTATGTTGCATGTGTTAAAGTATGTATTTATGACATAGATGCCAGTCTTGTTCCCTGTTATCTTGATTATATCTAATGAAGACTCAGTAAAGTCAGTACACTCAAGGCCACTCACTTTCTTTTTTTTATTTTGCACTCTTTCAAGTAGGGTCGATCGGAATATATCATATATTTTACGGCAATCTTGAATATCCCGAGTTTCATTAAAAATGTGTCTATAATCCAATAATAATAATACAGTAATTATAATGTAGGAAAGAGGACAATTAAACTACGTTGCTCTTTCTTTTGAATTACTCATTAATTATACGGAGGGACATCATGATTTATGTTTGCTTGTTTTCACAAAATGTGTATCTTAGCTTATTGTAGGGCAAAGTTATTCCATAAGGGCTATGTTAAGATGTGTAAGCATAGACTGTATATTTAAGCAATAGCTCACGACAGGCCGTGGTATATGCTCATTATATCACAGCTAAGGGGCGTGGTTCGGCCCGACGCGAAAACGGTTACCAAGTGTGGCAATATGAAAGAAAAATACACACTCTAATTTAAATAGTTTTTATTAGTAAATAATGATGTTCAAAATAAAATAGTCCCTCCGTTGCCTTCTGCACGAAACATAGTGCGAGGTGGTTGCTATGCAACAACACTAACAGCTAGCGAACATATTAGACAGAGAGCGTTGATCCATTATTTGGCTATTTATTTACATTAATGTGTTTGTTGCCGTTTATTGTGCAGCCACTGAAACCCTGTCCAGCATCAGTAGCATGCTTACGTGGTTACTTGTATAGGTTGAGGTTGTTCTAGGCTGTTGCTTGGCGTGGCGAGAATATTGCTCCACTTTCTCCGGTCCCCGAGATTGGGCTTCCAGCAGCTCTGGAGAGAGCTTTGCACCTGTGGCCACTAACGCTCATCATGTCTCTGCTTTCAAGACCCGCATCAGAAAGCTTTTGAATGGTGCTACTTCTCCAGTTGGTCTAGCTGCTCTTCACGGAGCTCTGCATGTCGTCGTTTAGGTGCTTTTCTTTCTGGAGATAGGCACTGCTCAATCCACTCCTCCATAGTAAGGCCCCCCCGGAGGTCGAAGTTCATCTTAAATGTTTCCATCTTATGCTTTGTAAGTTTGTTTCGTAACGGAAGAAATGGAAATATATAAAACTGACAAGTCAAATGAAGCAATCTGATTGGTCGATAGTGTTTTTGCGGACCTCTTTGATTACAGATTTGAAAACATTGTTGCTTGCTTTAAAAGTAGCTCAATTAATGATATCAAACCTTGGGAAGTATCTAGATATCCCTGCCCTAATGCCAAAGGAACTGCACACTGAATATGTGTCGCCGTTTGATGTCTATGTCTGGACCGCTGCGTAAAAAGGAGGGTTTCTGCCCGTTACTTCTCCGCTGCTTTCTTGTTCCAGTTTGAACACGGTATACTGTTTTACTCAGACGCGGAGGGATACTGACTTGTTGTGAAAAGTAACTTACAATTCTATTTCTACCCGTGGTATACGCTCAGTATATCACGGCTAAGAACCAATCAGATTGCTTGATTTGACTTGTCCGTTTTATAAAAAGGGTTTTAGTGTATTTTCATTATAATCGGTATGAAATCCTGAATCGCAATTATCTTGACCGGGATAATCTGGACATTAAATTATCATATGGTCGTTTACCAGACGTTATTCCATGTTATTCTGAAGGTAGAGCTCTTTATAATCATGTTTTTTGTTCAACAATTCCTGTTTCTGCACTGCTCACTCGTCTTCTAGCTGATAAGCATCGTCACTTTATCATTTCTACGCCACCCTGACAGTTCTATTGTAAGATCAACAGTAACATATAGACACTTGGAGATCCATAATGTCCTAAAATGCACTAATAGGCACATTCAAGCTTAATGTAAAGATAAAAGATACAGCAAACATACATCAAAAGCCTCTGTCTTTAAGAAATGTAGAAGGGACTTGTATTGTACACACACACACACACACACACACACACACACACACACACACACACACACACACACACACACACACACACACACACACACACACACACACACACACACACACACACACACACTTAGAGATAGACAAACACACTGTCTGACTCTAATAGAGGTGAGCAGCTTTGATGAAGCATGCTGCCATGGAGACGCCGTGGCAGGAAGCTAAGCGTGGCGAGCGTGAGTGTGTGTGTGTGTGTGTGTGTGTGTGAGGTGTGTGGATCTTACACTGATAGTAGCTAAGGAAACAGTCACATAGGAGCTACCATATGGACGGATTCACATAAAAGCTTCACATCACCAGCGCTGTCCAATCAAATCCTTTCAATAAACCAACAATTCTCCATCGAGCTGGTGACATTTCACACACTGTTGATGTAGGTTGAGTCAATAGTTCATCAGTGCTGAGCACACATAACAGATATCTACTTTAAAGAGTTCTCTCCTGCTGATGTTCAGGTGTATATCAGTATGTAGTGTCTCTACTTTAAAGAGTCCTCTCCTGCTGATGTTCAGGTGTATATCAGTATGTAGTGTCTCTACTTTAAAGAGTCCTCTCCTGCTGATGTTCAGGTGTATATCAGTGTGTAGTGTCTCTACTTTAAAGAGTCCTCTCCTGCTGATGTTCAGGTGTATATCAGTATGTAGTGTCTCTACTTTAAAGAGTCCTCTCCTGCTGATGTTCAGGTGTATATCAGTATGTAGTGTCTCTACTTTAAAGAGTCCTCTCCTGCTGATGTTCAGGTGTATATCAGTATGTACTGTAGTGTCTCTACTTTAAAGAGTCCTCTCCTGCTGATGTTCAGGTGTATATCAGTATGTAGTGTCTCTACTTTAAAGAGTCCTCTCCTGCTGATGTTCAGGTGTATATCAGTATGTAGTGTCTCTACTTTAAAGAGTCCTCTCCTGCTGATGTTCAGGTGTATATCAGTATGTAGTGTCTCTACTTTAAAGAGTCCTCTCCTGCTGATGTTCAGGTGTATATCAGTATGTAGTGTCTCTACTTTAAAGAGTCCTCTCCTCCTGATGTTCAAGTGTATATCAGTATGTAGTGTCTCTACTTTAAAGAGTCCTCTCCTGCTGATGTTCAGGTGTATATCAGTATGTGGTGTCTCTACTTTAAAGAGTCCTCTCCTGCTGATGTTCAGGTGTATATCAGTATGTAGTGTCTCTACTTTAAAGAGTCCTCTCCTGCTGATGTTCAGGTGTATATCAGTATGTAGTGTCTCTACTTTAAAGAGTCCTCTCCTTCTGACGTTCAGGTGTATATCAGTATGTAGTGTCTCTACTTTAAAGAGTCCTCTCCTGCTGATGTTCAGGTGTATATCAGTGTGTAGTGTCTCTACTTTAAAGAGTCCTCTCCTGCTGATGTTCAGGTGTATATCAGTATGTAGTGTCTCTACTTTAAAGAGTCCTCTCCTGCTGATGTTCAGGTGTATATCAGTGTGTAGTGTCTCTACTTTAAAGAGTCCTCTCCTGCTGATGTTCAGGTGTATATCAGTGTGTAGTGTCTCTACTTTAAAGAGTCCTTTCCAGCTGAAGTTCAGGTGTATATTAGTATGTAGTGTCTCTACTTTAAAGAGTCCGTTGCGTGCGTTTGCTAATCAACATTGTAGATAACTTTATTTGAGCAGACTGCTACTGATCTACAGTCCCAGGAGCTCTTTTGGCATACATTAAATGTAATGTAATGACAGCCGTCTAGACCAGGAGTTCCCAACCTTTATTGTAGACGGCAGATACATTAAAAAAAATCCGCGGACCGGTTGTCAATTTTAACTGATTTTAATATTTACTCACCACCACCAGCAGCAACAGAGGCTAATTGTATGTAACAGTCTGAACAAATACTAGAACAATATGCATCCAAAACATATTAACAACGTTTAAAAAAGAACCGGTGTCGTTTTTTGGTTTTTCGGAAAAACGGAAAACCAAAAAACCGACGTTATTCAGTTTTTAAACCAAAACGGGAAAACAGATAAATCAACGTTTTGGTTTTGTTTGTATGATTTACGGATAATCCAGTGATGGGAAAACAAGGAGAAGGCACATTATGAAGGAGGGGTGTGTGTGTGTGTGTGTGTGTGTGTGTGTGTGTGTGTGTGTGTGTGTGTGTGTGTGTGTGTGTGTGTGTGTGTGTGACACTGGCATTTGTTTTCAGAAGATATTATGATAGTGACGTTCGTTCCGGTGCACGTCCGACAGCATTTAGCACTACATCGAGATTAAGATTAAACTAATTTATTTTGGGAAGACCCGCATATAGGCTACCTATGGAGTTAGTCAGATGTGTGTAAATTACTGTTCATGGTCATTTGAAAACAAATGCCGGTGTCACACACACACACACACACACACACACACACACACACACACACACACACACACACACACACACACACACACACACACACACACACACGCACATACACACACACACACACACACACACACACACATACACACACACACACCTTGGTGACTGGACATCTCCTTCATAAAACTAATAAAAGGGGGAGTAATCGGGCAGTTCGATGTGTGTAGAGGTGTGTGTGGTTAACACGTAGCAGCCTGCAGTCACTCGCTGTTCTGATGAAGGTAAACACAGCGAAGGCGGTGCGTACTCCTGAAATGTAATTTAAAGGGGACCCATAATGCAAAATGCACTTTTGTACATCTTTTATACATTACATGAATAGTGTCCCCGGTCTCTTTTCCTCCATACCCAAATTTCTAAAAACGGGGCTGCAACAGAGCTGATCCAGATTTAGTTTCAGGTGGCCTGTGGAACTGCCAGTCAGCTGTTCCTAAGGCTGACTTCATCTCTGGCTACGCCTCCCTGCAGTCTCTGGATTTCCTTGCTCTCACTGAGACCTGGATTACTCCATCCAACACATCCACCCCAGCAGCTCTCTCCACAGCATATTCCTTCTCCCATACACCCAGACCCACTGGCAGAGGGGGTGGCACTGGTCTCCTGCTCTCTCCCAAATGGAGCTTTTCCCTCTTCAAGCTACCTAACTTCACTCCTTCCACCTTTGAATTCCATGCCGTCACAGTAACCCATCCTATACAGTTAACCATTGTTGTTCTCTACCGTCCACCAGGCGCCTTGGGGGACTTCTTGGAGGAATTAGATAATCTCCTCTCACACATTCCTGAAACTGGCCCTCCCGCTGTACTTCTCGGAGACTTCAACCTCCAGACAGGTGTAGAGGAAACTTCTGTGTAGCATGCAGTGGGAGTCACCGACTCAGGAAGGAGACACGGGAATAGCAGTAGCTTTGATGTCAAACACATGATGGTTTATTTGGAGTTAACGGCCGGAGGATTCACATCACAAGTCCAAGAGTCAGAGGTTCTGACTTCACGGTAGAGTTGCCACGTCAATTCTGAAGAACTCTACCCCAGACCCATGTATTTAGCTAGTTCAGAGAGCATCATCAACATGCTGCATAACAAGATAGAATGATAACACCTCTATCAGCTGACGCCAACAGGCAGGAACAGGGAGACAAAACACTGAGAGCACAGCAGCCAAGGTTACAGGTGCCTGTGCTCAGTCAGGACAGTTTGAACTGATACACTGGGTCAAAGTTATGGGCCTTGGAAAATATTCCACAACAACAGGGAAGATAGACGAACTAACATCTCTGTTAACCGCCTTTGCTTTCTCACTGTCTCCGTCCCCACCGACTCATAAAGCTGGCAATGTCCTTGATCTCATATTCTCAAGGAACTGCGCTACTTCTAACCTCTCTGTAAACCCGCTCCACACATCCGATCACTTCTTCATTTCATTCTCTCTACCCCTTTCCAAACATAACAAACTAATCTCTTCTCATCCTGCCGCCTTGTCCGCCGTAACCTTCGTTCCCTCTCCCCCTCTACCTTTGCCTCGTCAGTGCTCTCAGCCCTCCCTTCCTCTGACTCGTTCCAACTCCTGCCTTCAAACTCTGCTGCAGAATCTCTCCTCTCTACTCTCTCATCCACTCTGGACTCTCTCTGTCCTCTCACATCTCGGCAGGCTCGTCAGTCCCCTCCTGCTCCCTGGCTAAATGATGCACTGCGTGCTAATAGAACCGTCCTTAGGGCAGCAGAGCGGAAACGGTGGAAATCCAAATACCGTGACGACCTCCTAACCTATCAGGCTCTCCTCTCCTCTTTCTCTGCTTCGATCTCTCAGGCAAAAAGCACTTTCTTTCAAGATAAGATCCAATCTTCCTATTCCAATCCTAAAAAACTATTTTCCATCTTCTCCACCCTATTGGACCCTCCAAAAGCTCCTCCCCCCTCCTCACTTCTGTCAAGCGACTTTGTTACCCACTTTGAAAAAAAGGTTGATGATATTCGATCTTCTTTTTCTGACTCACCTATACTCACCGCTGGGTCACCAGACCCTCCTTCCACCCACACACTTACCTCCTTTTCCCCTCTCTCTCCAAGTGAGGTTCTTACCCTCATTACCTCTGCCCGCCCTACCACCTGTCCTCTGGACCCTATCCCTTCAAACCTCCTTCAGACTATCGCTCCTGATATTCTACCGTTTCTCACCCATTTCATCAACACTTCTCTAACTTCTGGTCACTTTCCAAACAGTCTCAAGGAGGCAAGAGTAAACCCTCTCCTAAAGAAACCCACTCTCAACCCGTCTGATGTTATAAACTACAGGCCTGTCTCTCTCCTCCCGTTCCTGTCTAAATCACTTGAACGCGCTGTCTTTAAACAACTCTCCTGTTATCTCAATCAGAACAACCTTCTGGATCCGCACCAGTCTGGTTTCAAGGCAGGTCACTCCACATAAACTGCTCTCATTGCTGTCACGGAGGAACTGCACACTGCCAAAACTGCATCCCTCTCCTCTGTCATCATCCTGTTGGACCTGTCTGCTGCATTCGACACGGTGAATCATCAGATCCTCCTTCGCACTCTCCAAGAACTTGGAGTTTCAGGCTCTGCTCTTTCCCTCCTCACCTCATACCTGAAAGACCGTACCTACAGGGTGACTTGGAGAGGGTCTGAGTCCGACCCTTGTCAATTAACTACAGGGGTCCCTCAGGGCTCTGTTCTTGGTCCCCTCCTCTTCTCCCTGTACACAAACTCGCTTGGATCAGTCATTAGCCCGCATGGTTTTTCTTACCACTGCTACGCTGACGACACCCAATTAATTCTGTCCTTTCCCCGCTCAGAGACCCAGGTCGTTGCACGCATCTCTGCTTGTCTAGCTGACATCTCTCAGTGGATGTCTGCTCATCACCTCAAGCTCAACCTTGACAAGACTGAGCTGCTCTTCCTTCCGGGAAAAGATTGTCCCACTCTTGACCTAACAATCAACATCGGCACCTCAGTTGTTTCCCCGACTCAGACTGCAAGGAATCTGGGTGTGACCCTAGATAACAACCTGTCCTTCACTGCAAACATCGCTGCTACAACCCGTTGCTGCAGATACACGCTTTACAACATCAGGAAGATACGTCCCCTCCTGACCCAGAAAGCCACTCAGGTTCTGGTCCAGGCTCTCGTCATCTCACGCCTAGACTACTGCAACTCCCTCCTGGCTGGTCTACCTGCATGTGCCATCCGACCTCTGCAGCTCATCCAGAATGCAGCGGCTCGTCTGGTCTTCAACCTTCCTACATTTTCCCACACCACTCCGCTCCTCCGCTCCCTTCACTGGCTTCCGGTAACTGCTAGAATCCACTTCAAGACACTGGTACTTGCTTACCGTGCTGCGAATGGATCTGGCCCTTCCTACATCCAGGACATGGTTAAACCGTACACCCCAGCGCGTGCACTACGCTCTGCATCAGCCAAACGACTTGCTGCACCCTCGCTGCGAGGGGGACCCAAGTTCCCATCGGCGAAAACACGTGGGTTTGCTATCCTGGCTCCAGGATGGTGGAATGAGCTCCCCATTGACATCAGGACGGCAGATAGCTTGCACATCTTCCGGCGCAAACTGAAAACTCATCTCTTTCGATTCCACTTCGAGCGATAGAACTATTAACGAAGCACTTTTATACTAATAAAGGACTGGCTTATCTAAAGCCAGTTGAGTAGCACTTTAAATGTTTGGCTCTATGAAACCTGATGTACTTTATGATTCTGTTTTCTTCAAGGTTGTGTCTTCCTGGTCGAATGTACTTATTGTAAGTCGCTTTGGATAAAAGCGTCAGCTAAATGCAATGTAATGTAATTTGAATTGTTCTGACGTCAGAAAAGGGGTGCTCCGCCTATATGGGGAATGAGAGACCGCTCGAAAGCGCTGGAGACGCTGTATTACATATGCCAGGCCTGTAGTGGCACATTTCCACTGCAGCGGGGTAGCCCCGTTTAAGCGTCCCTAAGCGCCCTCGCTCAGGCCTCGGGCTGCCTCGCTGGCCGTGGTGCATTTCTATTACAGTTTAGGACCTGGGGTAGCAACGCAGTGTAGGCGGGCTCCCGTCGAGCTCCCGCTGGATTTTACCATCCCCAATGAGATGTAGGAACGTCGTCACCTCCTCGGTCGACCACAGTGTGCTTTTCTTTGATGTTGCTATTTTTGTAGCTCCTCCGTTTACAAAAATGCTGTGTATAAAAATGCTGCAAGCTTGCTTCTAGATATATATGCGACGCTAGGGATGATCTCGCGCGCGATCTTGTGACGATTCTCTCTGACCAATCAGCAGTCGAGAGTGTTGACGTCACTAGTTCAGCCCTGCCTGATAGAACCACGATTTTATGGGGCCGGAAAAAGAGGGAAAAAGTACCCGCTAGCCGGTGCTACGCTAAATGGAAAGAGCGAAATGAGGCATGTCTAAAAACACTTCACAGACATGTTTTGATGGTTTACGAGGCTGTATTTGGTGTGTAATCAAACTGGATTACATTATATATTATGAGGTGTTTGTAAAAAAAGTATAACTGGAAGTGTTTGATGGGTATTATTAGGAAACAGCTATAATGCAGTACAAGTGTGTTTGTGTGTACACACCATTAGCTCAGAGTCCATTTTTGAAGTTATGATTCAACGACTTGAATCCAGTCCATGTTGAGACACACACACCCACACACCACACACACACACACCACACACACACACACACACACACACACACACACACACACACACACACACACAACACACACACACACACACACACACACACACACAACACACACACACACACACAACACACACACACACACACACACACACACACACACACACACACACACACACACACACACACACACACACACACACACACACACACACACACACACACACACAGGGGGCAGTGCATTGATTTGCAGTAAGGGTAGCTGCATCAGGGTACATGGAAAATCAAATCAGGTGGAGGAAACGACTGTGTTAAGGACACACTAATGAGATATAGAGCGCAGAGTAACAAAGACAACCATGGCCTCAGCGCCTCTTTCTTCCCTCCTTCTTTGTTTGCTTTTTGCTCTCCATTCAACCACTCAGGAGCAAAGAGAAACTGCATTACAGATTTCCCCCAGGCTGAGATTAGCATCTGTAGCCGCTAATGCTGCAGAGCAGAGGGAAGTCTGTGAGGACTCTCGGGGAGGAAACAAAGTGAGGGCTTTCTGCTGAACAATACCCTGAAACACTATCAAGAAGCTGCAGTTCAGAGGGTTCAAACGCAGCCATAAAGCACGCCTTCAAGCTGCTGCAATTAGACTGCCACTTCAAATTACTATCAATCTGTTGGAGCAAATGATATTGATTTTACGGCCTAATTTGAGGTGTAGTTTAAGGGTTGTTGTAGAGAGTATTATCACTTGTTGGGAACAGACACACAGTTATTCATATCTAGAAATAATGCGTTATTAAACCACAATCCTGCAATAAATCCTCCCTGGGATTGATGAGTAAAGGTGTGCAGGGGCGGACTGGGACTAAAATTCAGCCCTGGAAACTGACCCAGTCCGGCCACATGAAATGTCAAATGTTAGAAATCCGCTGTTTATTGTTTAAAGTTTTACGTCCGACTCGCTCCTTTTTCCCTCTCTGTGCACAGCTCCAGTTTGGGCATCGGCCTGTCATCAGATTTCATTTTGAGCTGCTTCCTGTAGCGGAAGTTTAGTAAAATTATTTTTGATGAAATACTCCAAATCTCCACCCTCCATAATTGCACTTGCTTCAGTTGCTTGCTACTTTTTAAGGGCAGTGATGACAGTTACAGTACGAACTGAAGTTGATGCGATTTGATTGGATTGTGAGGCATGACGTGCATCATCTGATTGGTCAATCCCTCAATTCTTTTCACCAAGGGAAGCCAATTGTGGCTGGCCTCCTCTCGCAACAGAGAGTGCAATCTACTGTTTCACCATAACATCTAGAGGGGCGCTGTTTCACTCTTTGTAAAATACTCAATGAGAATGGGGGAGAGACGGGCCGGCGGAATAATTACCGAAACTAAACGAAGTGTTTTTATGTATTTATTAAAATGATAACTACAATCCAAAAAAACAGGGGAAGCCTGGCATCCCTTGGCCTCCAGGAGAAAACGCCACTGAGTTCAAGGGATAATTCTCACCCACCTCTTGCTCTTGCCCTGCACGTGTGCCAGTTGAGCTGGTTCTTCCACCAGCTCAACTCTCTGTCCCTCATTATGAACGCAGGAGGCTGGCTGTATATCTGAACTCACGCCCTCATCATTCTCTTCATCATCTTGCACTTGTTCTAAGCTGCTGCTGATAATGCTCGTAGCAGCGCTGCTGCCAAAAAGGTCTGTCAATTTGCGACATGTATATGCTTCACCTGCGAGTGACTTCATCTTTTTTGTTCTCGCCTTCTCGGCCCCACCTTTTTCTTTTCGTTTTCTTTGATTTGTATCCATGTTTTTTTATTCTTCCTGTCTGCCGCGGCGTCTAATCCCTTCTCTTCGTGTGGCCGGTCTTTTTTCTTCTTCGTGTGTTGTTGACAGATAAGAACCACACAACTGCATTAGCGGCCGCTGTCGCCCGTCAGCGCAACTTAAATGATGCCGTTAAACAATTTTTTTTTTTAAAGGGCCGGCCGGCCGTCAACGGCCCTTGACGACCGGCCGTTCTGTGGTTCTCCAGATTCTACAGATGGCCAGTCCGCCCCTGAAGGTGTGTCTATTAAACCGGTAACTTGCTGAGTGTTATATATTTCTATGTGTCCTAAGCAGCCTTGGTGATCCATGCTAAAATCCATATGAGTCAAAGACGTTTGGAGATGTAGCCTACTATTAATAAACATTTGATGTCTCACCAAATATATGTTTAAAGATCAAACATTGCTGGATCAAAATGAGAAGAAATGCAGGTTTTTCCGTCTTGCTGAGTGTTATATGAGATGATAAATGCTCCTCTCATGTATGCATAATATATATGAAGCAGCTGGTTAGCTTAGCTTAGCATACTGAAAAAGGAGAAAACAGCTAGCTTAGCTTTGTCTAGAAGTAAAAACCTACACCTACCATCATCTCTAATAATCACTATGTTATGTGTAATGTATTTAAGATGTATAAAAAAGGGAAATGTACATATTGTGATGTTACAGAGTTTAGTACATGATTCTTTTTGGGACTTTAAAGGTGGGATAGGTAAGTTTGAGAAACCGGCTCGAGATACACTTTTGTTATATTCCTTGGAATGCTCTTAACATCCCGATAGCAATGAATATTCACACATGTCATCTGTGGAAGCCGTAGTACTGTAAAAAGCACGACCAATCATCTGAGCCGGCTAAAGTAACTGGATGGCCTACCTGCCTGTCAGCCTTCCATCTGGGCACAAACTGATCTCGTGCCCTCATTGGTCATGTGCGCGTTCGTGTGTGTTGGAGGAGGGGCTCTGTGAGGAAGTCTGAAGGAAGAGGCAGATTTTTTCCGGCTGTGTATTTTCAAACTCTAGCGCACTCTAGGAGCTGGTTTCTCCAAAATTAAATACCCCACCTTTAAGTTGTGTTGTAACTGTTAGGTTGCCAGTAAAACATTGCAAACTGTCATATATCTTGCACTTGTTGTGGATTTGAGACCGAAGATTATGTTCTCAGGCTTTTATTTGGGTTGGCTTTAATATAGCCGTAGTTATATGAGCTGTGGCTTTTATTTGAGAATGTACAGTCAAGTAGTAGCTGCCATGGACGGCTCAAACTCAGGATCACTTCTGGAAAGAATCCTAACTACTTTAACTGCAGAAAATACAACTGAAGGACACAGAAGAGATATCAGCCGAAGCTCAGAGTAGTAGAATATCATCTGCAATCCAAGAAAACAACACATATAGTCAGTGATTGTGCTGTTATGTTAAATGTTTGTTGTTTGTTTTTCATGTATAGTGTCTTGATATTTGTCTGTTGATGTTACACATGTAGCAGCTGTGATGCAAGAAGCATTTCAGACTTGATCTGACCATTAAAGTATTATTGTCAAAGGTGGAAAGTAGTGGAGTACAAATACTTAGTTACTGTACTTAAGCACATGTTTCTGGTATCAGTACTTTACTCCACTGCTTATTTTTCTGAAGACTTTTTACATGTTGAACACAAATACCTGTACTTTCTACTTCTTACATGTTGAACTCAAATACCTGTACTTTCTACTTCTTACATGTTGAACACAAATACCTGTACTTTCTACTTCTTACATGTTGAACTCAAATACCTGTACTTTCTACTTCTTACATGTTGAACCCAAATACCTGTACTTTCTACTTCTTACATGTTGAACCCAAATACCTGTACTTTCTACTTCTTACATGTTGAACCCAAATACCTGTACTTTCTACTTCTTACATGTTGAACACAAATACCTGTACTTTCTACTTCTTACATGTTGAACTCAAATACCTGTACTTTCTACTTCTTACATGTTGAACACAAATACCTGTACTTTCTACTTCTTACATGTTGAACACAAATACCTGTACTTTCTACTTCTTACATGTTGAACTCAAATACCTGTACTTTCTACTTCTTACATGTTGAACACAAATACCTGTACTTTCTACTTCTTACATGTTGAACCCAAATACCTGTACTTTCTACTTCTTACACTTTGAACTCAAATACCTGTACTTTCTACTTCTTACATGTTGAACCCAAATACCTGTACTTTCTACTTCTCACATGTTGAACACAAATACCTGTACTTTCTACTTCTTACATGTTGAACACAAATACCTGTACTTTCTACTTCTTACATGTTGAACTCAAATACCTGTACTTTCTACTTCTTACATGTTGAACTCAAATACCTGTACTTTCTACTTCTTACATGTTGAACCCAAATACCTGTACTTTCTACTTCTTACATGTTGAACCCAAATACCTGTACTTTCTACTTCTTACACTTTGAACTCAAATACCTGTACTTTCTACTTCTTACATGTTGAACACAAATACCTGTACTTTCTACTTCTTACATGTTGAACACAAATACCTGTACTTTCTACTTCTTACATGTTGAACCCAAATACCTGTACTTTCTACTTCTTACATGTTGAACCCAAATACCTGTACTTTCTACTTCTTACACTTTGAACTCAAATACCTGTACTTTCTACTTCTTACATGTTGAACACAAATACCTGTACTTTCTACTTCTCACATGTTGAACACAAATACCTGTACTTTCTACTTCTCACATGTTGAACTCAAATACCTGTACTTTCTACTTCTTACATGTTGAACACAAATACCTGTACTTTCTACTTCTTACATGTTGAACTCAAATACCTGTACTTTCTACTTCTCACATGTTGAACACAAATACCTGTACTTTCTACTTCTCACATGTTGAACTCAAATACCTGTACTTTCTACTTCTTACATGTTGAACCCAAATACCTGTACTTTCTACTTCTTACATGTTGAACTCAAATACCTGTACTTTCTACTTCTTACATGTTGAACTCAAATACCTGTACTTTCTACTTCTCACATGTTGAACACAAATACCTGTACTTTCTACTTCTCACATGTTGAACTCAAATACCTGTACTTTCTACTTCTTACATGTTGAACTCAAATACTTGTACTTTCTACTTCTCTCATTTTCCAAACAGCTGGTTCCTTTAGTCTGAATGTGTGTTTGATGCGTGATCATTATTCTTTAGAGTCATTGCGTGCCTATTGATTTGAACACGATCCGTGTATCCATCATTTCCTGGTCTTCTCTAAAGAAGAGGGACCAATGGAAACGTTGTCATGTTGCCGTTGTTCAGCATGGAAACATTCATTAGCTAACAATGACATTATTGTTCTATTAATATAAAGGGAGGTCAGGTACTCTTTAAAACAGCTGCTAGTTATGGGTACTTTTTACTGAAGTACATTTCAAAGCCCTCTTTACTTTCACTTGAGTAAAGAAGTTTAGTCAGTACTTCTACTTTTACCAGAGTATTTTTAAACACGAGTATCTGTACTTCTACTTGAGTAAACAATGTGTGTACTTTTGCCATCTCTGATTATCGTATCGTATTGTATATAGATAGCTTGGAGACTCACGTTGACATAATGCACCAGGCTCTCCTGCTCAGCGACTTTGTAGGTCTCGATGCCGTATTCTTTGGCCAATCGGAGGATGCGGTTCTGAGTCGGTCCGATGTAAGACCCGCCCAGATCGACCCATTTTGTCTCCTTATTCTGGAAAACAAAAATAAAGAAAAACACATCACAACTGTGGTCGGAATGTATTTATCAAACGTGAATAAAGAATTAATCCTTCGATTGTCTTTGTCGTATTTTATTCTTGCAAGAAAGTTCAGTCAATCGTACAGAGAGCATACAGTCTGCAGAGCGAAAGAGTAGAGTTTGGGTTTCATATTTAAACACAGAGAGGAGAAAGGAGGGGTGAAGCTCGGCAATGATAACGTTTAGGGAGGCAGTATCAGGATGTTCTCAGTTCACAGAAGGTGAAGGTCAAACTGTTGGTGCACAGAGAGTTTAACTAACAACACTGCAACACATCTTCTTAATAAGGACTTTTCCCAAGCTTAGCAAAGAAGTGAAAGCCAGTAAATATAGATAAACATTAGCCAGTAAGAATCACAGTGTATTCTAAAAGTAAGTGAGTGAGTATAATATGTTTCTATTACAACAACATAACCAGGCGAATCAGAAAGTCCACTCAAGTAACAGATAGTCAAAGTCAAAGTCAACTTTATTGTCAAGAATTCTACATGTTGTACATCCAGAAATATCGAAATATCGTTTCTCGAGGTCCTACAGTGTGACATATATACATCAAACAACAACAAAACAAAAAGGGCCTAGATAACCGGGGAAATGTTAATAATATATTAAAGTGTTCATAATAATAAGATAATGCTGAATAGTACACTGGAAAAAATGCTGCTCCAAATGCACGTTAAACAAAAATGAAAACAAGCAGTTTTCTCTTGAAATAAAACGGGATATTTAGATCAATCCGATCTTGTAATTATCTGGAGAACTCATTCTGAACTATATTTGACCAGAATCAGGACATGTTGTGTTACAAAATAAGCCGCATATGATAACAAGTTTTCTGTGTTCTGATGTTAGCTGGTGATTTTCTAATACATATGTAAAAAAATATGTGTTTCCTCTGAGATACATCTCAAAGTAAGATGTTTTGACTCAACAAGATGATGCATTGTCTAAAAACAAGACCTGATATCTCACTGCAGTGTCACTTCTGAAGTTGGAGTAGAGACATATTCTGACTGGATATTAGACACAGATACTGGGCAAGATTGAGAGCTTTTGTAGTGTATTGTCTGTAGCTAACCCTAACCCTAATCTCAGCGACATCCCTGGTTAAACAAACACTCAAAATAACTCCTTCCCTAAAGTCCTGTGTGTTAACAGCATCTGAGTTAGTGTTAGCTCTCCATCTCTTACCCGCACAGTGAACGTTCGTCCCCCGACCCGATCTCTGGCCTCCAGAACAACAGGAGTCAGTCCATTGGCTTTCAACAGCTTTGCTGCACTCAAACCTGCAGAAGTAAACACAGAGAGGTAAGTAAAACACACACAACACACCTCCCGCACTACATGGGCAAGAGTACACTCAGGCATGGTGGTCATGCAGTCATGTTTGTTTTACATGTGAAATATGTGCAACTGTTGGAGAGGTGTAACTCCTGTCTTTAGTCTTCATTCTGTGTGTGGTGTTCCCACGTTAAAGCTTTCTTTAAAGAAGCGTTTATTCATTTCTTTGTTTACTTTAAGATAGAGAAGATGGATGAAGGGGATTACTTTGAAAATCTTACTAGAAAGATGGATTTTTGTATAAAAGCCAATCCTGTTTCTGTGGAACCATCAATAGTTGCATCAGTGCATGTTTGCCATCCTATTATATACGCTATGCCCAGGTGTAAATAGACACATTGACTCTTGTCTTTAACAAATAGCATTGTTTACTACATGTATGCTATTAGTACCATTAGACACCCGGGTGCAAAGAGCATTGTTAGCGTGTACAGCTATGTGCAAATAGCATTGTTTACAACGAACACCCAGGTGCAAATGGAATAGTACAATAAGGATGCCAGGGTGCAAGTAGCATCATAAGCTACAGACATCCGGGGGCAAATACAATTGATACATACAGCTGTGTGCAATAACATTGTTTACATCAGACACAGGTGCAAATAGCATTGATAGCTACAAACTCCCGGGTGCAGATAGCATCTGCCTTATTTGAATTGAGTTTTTCTGATTTTCTATTGTATAGTTTCCGTTGTACGTCGCCCTAACATGTTCCTCCTGAATGACTTGGTTGGATATTGAGAGTGCTGTGGGTGAGATGGGTGAGATGGGAGAGGGGGAAATATTGCAAAGATAGAGGGGAAGAAACACCACAACAAATCACACACCAGCTGACCTGATGATCATGTGAGCAAAAAGAGAGAAGAGAGCAGACTGACCAATCAACCACAGAGTCTACGGAGGAAATCAGCTTTTCACACACTGACCTCAGGCTAACCCTGCCATAACTTTAATGCAATAAGCCATAACGTAAATACACACACACACACACACACACACACACACACACACACACACACACACACACACACACACACACACACACACACACACACACACACACACACACACACACACACACACACACACACACACACACACACACACACACACACACACACACACACACACACACACACACACACACACACACACACACACACAGTGGATTAGCGTGCAACAGAGCAGAAGACGTTTAAAAGACCAGAAAGTGATTTTTATAAACGGGTTGATGAGTGGTTCCTTACATGACCAAAAGGATGTGGACACCCTAAAGTCACACCCATATAGGATTATTGAACATTGGAAATTATGGATCTTTTTAAACCTCCACTTTTCTTGGAAACTTTCCAATTTACTACAATTCATCCTAGAGAGCAGGAGTGAGTTCGTAGAGTCAGAGCTACAGTAGAGTTGCAAAGTGGGAGAAAGAAGTATTCCCATTTGTTACGTGCCAGGCAGGCTGTACTGGTGTGGTTTTCCTTCCCTCCTGTGTTTCTCTCTTCTCCCTGTCTTCTGCACAGCTAATCAGCAGCTGATCGGTATCTGCCTGTGCACCTGAGTCTGATGGCTGATTGGATCCTCTCACCCTCAGCTGGCCTATCAGCAGCCAGGGCCGACCATAAAGGAGGCACCCAGGAAGTCTTCTCGCTCTCTCACTCTGGGCCTGTTGCTGATTGAGGAACCTGCAATTGACTGCAGTGTTTAGCAACTCATGCTCCTGGTATTGTCTGACCCTTTTGAAAGTGTGTGTGTTGAAAGGTGGAGGAGTTAGGTAAGTCTGGGGTACCCTGTACATTTCTCACCACGTAGCTAACTAATGTTTAGACACACTAGGTTAGCGGATTGTTGCCACCCCTGTATATTGTTTTGTCAAAGTCTTCGTAGTTTAGTTAGTGAGGGTTTTTGTTTGAGTTTTGGTTTCAAAGGATAGATGTAGAGATAGGCCTGGTTTTGTTATGCTTGTTTCTTTTGTTTGGCGCAATCCTTTGACTCCTCCTCCTCCTCCTCCTCGCCAACTAAGGTTTCAGTTATATGTCTGTTCGGTTGTGGGTTTATAAAATAAACCTTTTGTAAACTGTTACGCTGACTCCCTCATTAATTATTGGTTGTATGTTATTGTCTCCAGGTCCCCTAGACCTTAGTGGGGACGTAACACCATTTTAAAACTCTCTGTACATTATACGTTTATGGTATGGCCATTACCTGTAATTATTTTTGACCTAATTTAGGAGTAAGTTTTGCATATCGGTTTGGCATAGCTCATTAAACTACAATACCCATAAAGCCAGACAAGTCCAATAGCAACACCATTATAAAAGTAAAACTGTGTTTAAAATGATTTCAACAAACATCACTAACGTTATTTTTAGCTTCCGCTGCTGTTGGCATGTGTAGCATGCATTTTAAGCTCTGCATCTTGGGAGTTGTAGTTGAATTCTCACTGCATGATTTTATGTACACAGGTTCTGTAAATTGTACTTTTTTTTATCAATGAACCAGATATTTTTCTAACAACAGTTGTTATTCATTTCTATAATGAGGTAAGAGTTTTATGGCAGATTTAAGCCAACTGTGAGTAACCTAACATGAAAGTTAATGGGACATTTATTTTACATCTTGCAACCCATTTCATCCCAGATTTGTTGGATGTGGTTAAGATCAGATTTTAACACTTATTCTATTGCATTATCATGTTGAAACAAAGAAAAAGAGACCTCAAAATATCACCACAAGGTGTTCAAAGCGCATTAAATATCTCTGTAAGACGTAGCATTAACATTTCCCTTCAAGTTGTTGTTTCCACCTTTATATCTGAGTGGAAACTGAATTGTTGGTCTTCATACTCGCATAACACCCCTTAAATCTAAAGTAATTCCCACTCCATGCAGAAATATATACATACTGTCAGTGTGCACTCAGCAGGTTTCCACATCTGTGCAAATGTTTTCCTAAAGTCTTACCGACCCTCTCCACCATCTAACTCTCCTCCTCCAAATCCTGCTAAGCTCTGTTGAATCTAGCAGGATGTATATTAGTTTAAACATAGTTTGTCTGGGATTACCCAACTTCAGCCACACACACACACACACACACACACACACACACACACACACAACATTGACTTACATGCATTTCCTGGAGACTTATCCTAACCTTAACCATAACAAACACATGCCTAACCCTTACCCAAACAAGTCTTCACCCTAAAATGAATGATTCCCCTCATGGGGACCTCCAATTTGTCCCCATAAGGGAGGCGAGTCCCCACACGTGACTATGTAAACAGATTTAGGTCCCCATAAGTATAGTAATGCTAGGCCACACACACACACACCCCCCCCAGAAAGCATTAGCTCCGACCAGAGGAGGCTCACAAATCTTCCTTGCCAAATTGATGCCATTACCTGCGCTCGGCTAAAAAGGTCAGTCTGTTTGGAAAACAAAGAGCGTCTGTCTGCATCTCTTGTTTAGACGTATGGCAAATCACCCAACATAACATCCTGTTGCTTTGATCAACACGCTTGTTTTGTCCTAATCATTTTTATATCAAAAGAAAATAAGCCGTGTGATTATAACTAATAGATCAGAATTTCATTACTTCAAAAGGATTTCAGACTGAGCCCTTTTGTTTTTCATTTCCCACCCCCCCCCCCCCCCCCGTGAAATGAAGAATGAGCTTCTGTCCTAAGACTAAACTGTAGCTGAGAGAGAGAGAGGTAGAAAATCCTGCATTTTCTGGTGGATATATGAAGATTCAGGATTCAAGGCTTTTATTGTCACAGGCTAAGAATGTTAGATGTTTCTGTTACTTCCTGTAAACACTGGACAAACATCTGCAGTCGTTCGTCTGGAGTATTTTTGCAACTGCTTACCTCTCACTGACAGCTGTTGACACTAACATTAGACATGTACAGTGGGTGTGTCTGCAGTGTTTAAAACCTCCAGAGGCCCTCTACAGGTTAGAGACCTGTGTTATCAGGGAAGGGTTACGTTAAAATAAAAGAGGCCTTGTGTTGCTTTTGGGTTTTCCCTTTCCTATAGTGTGTTATATCACATCTGTGTTTTCTCTCCAGAGGGAGTTTCTCTCTTACCATGTTACGCTCACTCTTCTATTGGCTAGAGCTCCAACACTTTGTACTTGATAGGCTGAGGGGCAGGACATCTCTAAGCAGTTTGACCAATCAGAGCAGACTGGGCTCTGGTTTCAGACAGAGGGTGAAAAGTGGTGCTGCAGTATGAGAAAAATAAATAACTTTTTGAACATTAAAGCATGGAGACATGTCACAGTTATGACGACCCCTGCTTTAAGGTCTCCTATGGTGTGTATGGCCCTTTAACGTTCGTCCTCTGCTTGTGCATTGATTGAGGACACCTGACGGATGGCACCGGAGGAATAAGAGGCCAGAGGCAGAGGCCGTTTCTCAATCGCGAGTACACATCAAGTATACTATGTCATAGAGTAGCGCAGAATGCTGGGCATTTAACATGCATTTAAACAGTCCTTCGGCGCCACTCGATGACGTAGTATACCTGAAATAGTTGCAGTAGTTTTACTTGCGATTGAGAAACGGCCAGTGTCTTGATCTCTCTCCCCCGCAGAGGACCGGACCTGGGAGAGCAGCCACGTTGCCTGTTCTTTTTGCTTTGTCTTTTTTTGTTTGGCTTCGGCCACATTAAAGTGGACCTATCATGCTATATTTGAAACATATTGTAGGGCCATACCTATATAAAACATGTCTGTCAAGTCTTTTTTTCAAAATACCAAACAGATCATGCATTTTAGCCATGCCTCATTTCGCTCTATTTGCTCTTTTCCAGCGCTGTTTTTGCAAGGCCTGATTCTGCTTTTTGTGGCAGACTACAGCACCACTTACAGGCCTGGCATATGTACTACAGCGTCTCCAGCGCTTTCGAGCAGCAATGGCCGGCCGTGGCCCAACCCCACATTCCCCTGATAGTTGGAGAGTTGCCCATATAGGCGGAGCACCCCTTTTCTGACGTCAGAACAATTCGAATCTGTATCAGCTCGGTTGCAGCCCCGTTTTCAGAGATTTGGGTACGGAGGAAAAGAGAGAGGGTTGTGTTTTCTGACACTTGGTGAGTTCCCTGACACACCGGGGACACATATTCATCTATAAAAAAGACGTACAAAAGTGCATTTTGCATGATAGGTCCCCTTTAAGTTTTATCAAATAAATACCTTTTCCCTATATACACTCGTCCTTCCCACGCTTTTTTGTTATGGCTAAGAGCCAGGCCATGACAGATGGGGGCTCGTCCGGGATCTTTTATCTGTGATACAGCAACGGATAGGTAAGATTTGTGTTGGGAGTTGGTGCGCGTATATAAAGTTTGTTGGGAGCGCGTTTGCAGTGCGGCCGGTTTCTTTGTTTCGGCTCATTATGGGAAGGACATTAGATTGTAGATCGTTGTTTGGGGACTGATTAGACTATTTTGTGACGCTTTGATTTGTATTATATTTCAGGACAGGGTTTGCCGGTTGTTCTTAGCCGTGGTCACTTGTTTTTTTTGTGTCTCTCTCTCGTTGACACATGTGGGTTTGTTGGTGCGTTGTATGTGGAGCAGTGCAGAGTTTTCCCTCACAGGTAAAGCGGCGGTTCCCTTGGCGAGAGACACTACATACTGATATACACCTGAACATCAGCAGGAGAGGACTCTTTAAAGTAGAGACACCACATACTGATATACACCTGAACATCAGCAGGAGAGGACTCTTTAAAGTAGAGACACTACATACTGATATACACCTGAACATCAGCAGGAGAGGACTCTTTAAAGTAGAGACACCACATACTGATATACACCTGAACATCAGCAGGAGAGGACTCTTTAAAGTAGAGACACTACATACTGATATACACCTGAACATCAGCAGGAGAGGACTCTTTAAAGTAGAGACACTACATACTGATATACACCTGAACATCAGCAGGAGAGGACTCTTTAAAGTAGAGACACTACATACTGATATACACCTGAACATCAGCAGGAGAGGACTCTTTAAAGTAGAGACACTACATACTGATATACACCTGAACATCAGCAGGAGAGGACTCTTTAAAATAGAGATACTACATTAAAATGCTTTTTGATTCGATTTCTAGCTAGAAATGTATATTGTACTTTTAGAATCCACGTCCAGTGGATGTGTAGGATCTATAGTTTGATAGATATTACAAAGATGATTTGAGGTCTCGCCAGGATAACGTGTATATGCGGCAGCTTCCGTGTAAAGTTAGCGTCAACCCTCATGGGGTGAAAACAGTTTTTCCGGTCTCGAAGTTTTCATAATAAAACCGGAAGTATTCCCCACACTGTCAAATGATTAAACAGTGATATCTGCATTACTCATCCACTAAAAAACATCAGTTTATCCTTGTTAATTACACAATATTGATTGGTTTAAATTGTGTACAATGCTTTTGTGTTTTTAACCTTCGATTCGGAGAAACAAATAGTTTTTTAGGAGTTTAGGACACTACAGTTTCCGAAGACACTACACTACCCAGAATCCCCAGCTATCGTTTGGGACTACAACATCCGCCTTGCTTTACAAACCCTGTGATTAGTCCTCAAGCTCTGTGATTGGATGTTGGAGTGGCAGTTCGACAAGGTTACGCCAAAACAGCTCTTTGAAATGGAATGGAACCACGGCAGACTTTCCAAAACTGGAATTGGACGGGTCCACTACAATTCAGAGGTTCACCTAGTATTTTTACTCCACTACATTTATTTTAGTTACTTTGCAGATTCGGATTAATGATGTGAAATATAAACAACCCTTAAATCCGGCTTTAGTTACGCCTGAGTCAAATTCAGGGAAGGTGATTGTCAAGTGCCAAAATAAACTATGCAATATATTGGACGTTAAGTACTTTGTCAGACTTCATATTTATCTGTGGATAACCCCAACGTTTTTTTCTTATTCAAAAGAAGACCTTAACTTAAAGTATTCTTTAATGTTTGAATAAAGCCTTATTAGTTGGTCTGTTTTGCACATCCTCCTGTTAATATCTTTGGACGTCCTGCACTAAACTGTTTTATTGTAGAGATCACTACAGTATCTTCGTGATATTTTCTATTCTATATTTCTATCATGCCTTCTTCTTTCCCCCAATTTAGTATGTAGGCTACTCTTAATATTTAAATGTTTTCATCAAATAAAACGTATTCAACAACAAAATTCAATAACGTGCTTTAACCACTAGGCGGTGCGGGTTAAAAAACCAGTGGTCTAGTTAATAAAACATAATATCAAACATAAGATATACTTTATTGATCCCATAATATGACTATTGACCAGTCATATTATGACCATATCAAACCTCCCATTTCTAGGTAAAATCATTGAAAAAGTTGTTTTTCAACAGTTGAGTAATTTCTTGCATTTAAATAACTGTTTGGATGTGTTCCAGTCAGGCTTTCGTCCAAACCACAGCACTGAGACTGCTCTTGTAAAGGTCTTTAATGACATCCACTTAAACACAGACAGTGGCAGAACTTCAGTGTTAGTATTATTAGATCTCAGTGCTGCGTTTGACACTGTTGACCACAGCATATTACTAGACCGACTGGAAAACTGGGTGGGACTTTCGGAAACAGTTCTAAATTGGTTTGAATCCTACTTAAAGGACAGAAACAACTTTGTTTCTATAGGTAAATACACATCTGATTTGACAAATATGACATGTGGGGTTCCTCAAGGCTCCATCTTGGGGCCTCTTCTCTTTAACATCTACATGCTACCACTGGCTCAGATAATGAAGAACAACAAAATAAGTTACCATAGCTATGCAGATGACACACACATTTACGTAACAATTTCACCAGGAGACTATGTTCCAATTCAAACACTGAGTAAGTGCATTGAACAAATCAATGACTGGATGTGTCAGAACTTTCTCCAATTAAACAAAGATGAAACTGAGGTAATGGTTTTTGGAGCCAAGTCAGAACGTATAAAAGTTAGCGCTGAGCTTCAGTCTGCAATGTTCAAAACAACAGATAAAGCCAGAAATCTAGGTGTAGTCATGGACTCTGACCTGAGTTTCAACAGTCACATTAAAACAGTTACTAAATCAGCCTACTATCACCTAAAGAATATATCCAGGATTAAAAGACTAATGTCACAGCAGGATTTGGAAAAACTTGTCCATGCTTTTATCTTCAGTAGACTCGACTACTGCAATGGTGTCTTCACAGGTCTCACTAAAAAATCTATTAGGAAGCTGCAGCTGATTCAGAACGCCGCTGCTCGAGTCCTCACTAACACTAAGAAAGTGGATCACTCCTGTTCTGAAGTCTTTACACTGGCTTCCTGTGTGTCAAAGAATAGATTTCAAAATACTGCTGCTGGTTTATAAAGCACTGAATGGTTTAGGCCCTAAATACATTTCTGACCTCCTGCTAAATGATGAACCATCCAGATCTCTCAGGTCTTCAGGGACTGGTCAGCTTTCTGTCCCCAGAGTCAGAACTAAACATGGAGAAGCAGCGTTCAGTTATTATGCTCCAAATATCTGGAACAAACTCCCAGAAACCTGCAGGTCCGCTGCAACTCTGACTACTTTTAAATCCAGACTGAAGACTTTTCTTTTTGTCGATGCTTTTAATTGAACTATTCATATCTTAGACTGCACTGTAACTTTTATCCATGTACTTTTTCTTTTAATGTTTATTTTATTAGCTTTTCTTTTTAATGACTGATTTTAAATGCCATTTTCTTAATGTCTTTCATTTTTTGTAAAGCACTTTGAATTGCCTTGTGTTGAAAACTGCTATATAAATAAACTTGCCTTGCCTATTAACTTTATTGTGAAATTAAAACAGAACGGTAAAGGAAAATACAGTTTCAGTCTCTCGATTTGAAGCTTATGCATTGTACCATGAACCTGTATAGACCTCTAACAGTCAACTGCATGAGGAGTTGGAAAGGTAGTTCTGTAAATCAGTAATATCTTTAAAAACTACAAAAAACTCCCTTTCTATCAAGGTCAGCCTTGTGTTTGAATCCATAGGGAATAAAAGAGACACACATATGTCCTACAGTAAGGTGTTTGAGGCTTCTCTGCACCTAAATACATGGTTGATATTTATCACACAAGAGAAGGGAAGAGATACAATAAGTGAGGATAATGGTGTTAACAATCTATGGGTTACACAGTATGCATGGGTCCTAAATGTCAGCCTTTCAAGAGCTAGTTGTTGCATGACCAAAAAGAGTGAATAGAAGTGCAGGAAATGTGACAACGTAATGGCAGTGGCACCATGGCTCATTTGTAACGATCAACTATCTAAAATAGTTGTGTTAATTAAACGCACAAGGGGTTCTTGAATGAAATAATATTATAAAGGTAAACAGAAATAATAAACGGATAATCTGCTCCTTAAACAAAATAAAGAGAGACAGATTTCATGCATGGATCGATTATATTGACAGTTTTCCAGCCAAACAACACAAACAAAATTAAACAGTCCGCTCTGCGATACACAACAAGTGTCTTTACTGCCTAATCCAGGCTATTGTTCATTGACAACAAAGGCTGTTGCTCCTGCGCCCGTCGGCGGCAAAAACAGCATCCTGTTGACGCGCCAACTAAAAAGCATCTGGGCGCCCCGCGACATGTGAATATGCAAATGAGGCTTGCCGAACCACACCCTTAAATCTTACATAAAAGTGGACATTTAACGACTGTAGTTGCGAGGATAATACACATGCATCATAGATTTTCATTTCATTTGCATCTATGCCTTAACCCTTTCCCCTGCCCCAACAGTTTATAAGAAACACTGAGATCAATCTGCGACTGTCACACATTAAACACGAAGTTCACTGAGCTGTTAATAATGCACCTTTTGTGTCTCAAGTTCATTTCTTTCCATCTCAAGTTCATTTCCTGCAGAAGTGTGTGTAATAATTCTTCACACTGCAATAATTTAACAGCCCTTTTCTGCAACTTACTGTTATAATTACTTAATCAATAATAATAGACACCCAAATACTGTATGTGTCTCATTGCAAATGCTGCACCTCCATTCATTTCTATTTCAGCATTATCACTTTTTGGGGACGTTTC
>NW_022992036.1:68627-137461 GCF_902827175.1 Gymnodraco acuticeps
ACTCTTTAGTGCCAAGTTGTCTCAGACAATCTGCATTTCCTAATGTGGGACAGTTCTGTGCAAAATGTGGGACACTGAAAAGTATATGTTAAAAAGCCTCAGTCACCTTCATTCATGTAGTAAACACATCTCAGGTCAGTAACACTCAAAGCTAAATGTGCAATACCATGTTCAGCTATGTTACTATTTATAATGTTATTGTTTTTACAACAGAAGATGTTTTTCTTTAAATTGAAGTTGAATGCATCAATCTGGTGCACTTTGAGGGCTACATTAAGAGATGTATGGATACAGCTCTCAACACTCATATGAAACAGAACTGTATATATTTCAATAATCCAAAAACCATTAGAATATGCTCACAACCAATAACACATATTTGATAAACTCCTCTCTCCTATCTTTATCCTAGTCTGCATTCTTTCTTTTTTATTCATGCATATTCGACTAATCACTCCCCTTTTACACTGTGTTTTTTTTACTGACCTATAGCACATATTGGAATGATTTCTTAACTTAGGCTATTTTTTACAATGTGTGTTGGAAGGATTTATTAAATTACTATGAATATTTGGGCTTAAATTAATTGCCATCTCTTAAACTCCGACATTTATCCCTAACATTATCCCTGACTTTGTCATACCATTTTAACAGAGATGCAGCCACCCCCAATTATTTAATATGATTTGCCCTTCACCTTAAATATCTAAAATACTGCATTAGAAGACTAAAGCCTGTAAATAACCATTGCTCTTGCACAATCCATGCCCCTTTTAGACCTGTCCCACATTAGGCAAATCATACTGTCCCACTTTGCGAAACATGTTTCCTAAAGTGGAACGATGGAACATTTGATTGAAATAAAAAATATAGAGTATATTTACACCATATTATAATATGTTCTGATGAACATATTATAATGTGCAAGATTGTTTTATTTATACGAAATTTAAAACCTTAACATTACATTTGTCAAAACACTATGTCATTGACCTTTGGGTGGTCTTCACACATGGTACTTCCTGTTTAAAGGTTTTTCCACCCTCATCTGTGATTGGACATTTGACAAGTCATGTGATTTTGATCGCATGACATCACAGCTTGTGTTAACCCGTAGTTTCATTGACTCTCATTTGTTTGCGGAAGACCTACACCCATTTGAGCTTAGGAGGAGGCGTGTGGTGCAGTGGGTTGTGAGTTGGTATTCGGATCAGGAGGTCACAGGTTCAAACCCCACTGCAGTCAGCATGTCGTTGTGTCCCTGGGCAAGACACTTCACCCCAAAGTGCTCCTGTGGGGATTGTCCACAGTATTGAGTATGTAAGTCGCTTTGGATAAAAGCGTCTAACAAGTGACATGTAATAATAATAAAGGTGTCCCACATTAGGGCGTGTCCCACATTAGGGCAACTCACCCTATCTAATTACTTATTTATTTAGTATTCCATAACTTAGAGATGGTCAAACTAAAGTGGTAGAGACATGGCAGAATTCCTACAATAAAGCGGGACATTGAACTGTTCACCCGTGAGAGGGCGATCAACAAAGAGAGCGAGCGGCGCGTTGAGGGAGTTTACAGATGAGAAGACTCAGCCATGTTTATGCAGCACTGCACGTGGAGATGTGGTCTCGCAAGTCGCGCAGATTACATAGGCCTACATGTAAATAAACCTGCGGCGGAAACCCCTCTTGTCTGTCAGTGAGTGTGATTATTTTATAAAAGTAACGAAGTAACGCGTGTCGGGGCAATGTTAGTAACTGTAGTGTGATTACTGAATTATAAAAGTAACGCGTTACACTACTCCGTTACCGCAACAAGTCCTATTATTACAGTAACGTGTTACTTTGTACCGCGTTACACCCAACTCTGAATAGGAGTTGCCCAGAGTGTGAGCCTGCTACTGTACGATTGTGTAAGTGTGTGGTCAAGGCTTCTCCTCTGTGTTATTTGTACATTACCTCCCTTCAATCCTCACCCTGACCTGGCTGTGACATGTAGCCTAAAGGTTAAAGTGTTACCAGAGATAACGCCTGTCTGCGAGCTCATTAACATGAGATTTGCACAGGTTCTTAAATGTTTAGCATAACACACACACACACGCACGCACACACACACACACACACACACACACACACACACACACACCACACACACACACACACACACACACACACACACACACACACACACACACACAAAAAACACACGCACATACACACACCCCTTTTCATCTTCTGTCTGCCCTCTGTGCTGAGAGGCAGACACTGTTCCCTTGACAACAGTAATTGTTAGGATGGAGCCACTTGGCAGGAACAGACTCCATTTGTTGTGTGTGTGTGTGTTTGCACGTATTACTCACATTGTGGGGACTCTAGTTACACAATCACGTTGTGGGAAACACGCCTACTTTTAGTGTAAAAAATGCAAATCCCCCTAACTTAAATCAATACATTTTAACAAATGTGTTGAATGTTTTTTTCAATATTATGGTTAGAAGTTCTGTTTTAATAAAATACGTAAAAAAATTCAAGCTCCGTTTTTAGTTTTTATCGGCAAATATCCCCAATTATAGTGCATAGAAGGCGGTTTTGGCGCAGTGGTTAGAGTGTTGGTCATCAGATCAAGGGGCGTTAATGAACTCCAGTTCGAATCCCGCATCGGCCACCACTGCGTCAGGCCGTTGTGTCCTTGGGCAAGACACTTTACCCGCATTTGCTCCTGTGGGTAATGTCCACAGTAATGACTCTTATGTGTAATGTGTAATTGTAAAGCGCTTTGAGCACCTGTAAAAGCGTTCTAATAAAAAGTGTAATGCATTATTATTATTATAGAAGTCTTTACACCTCTCTTGACATTTCTTGGCCATGCACCACATTTCAAAAGTGGGAAGCAAATAGTGTCATAAAACCTGTGACAACGTCTTTTAAAAAAGCACAAGACAAATTCACTATTTGACCCAAACTCTTGAGATTAAACCACCTCAAAAGAGCTTTATTTACTCTGTTGTTTCCCTACAAAGCTGTATTGCACATTTAAAACAACTATTCAAAGAGAGGTATCGGCTTAAACAGAAACTGATGCTGTACACACAAGATCTGTAGGTATAGACAAATATTGTGTTTGTGAAACTGGTTTTTTCACTAGTGTGGACGCAGCCAGGATTAGTGCTTTTCATGCAAATACAGTTCAATAGAGTAAACAGTGAAAGTTCAATCTGAGCATCACTCCCATTTGCTGTTCCTTACTTCACATCGTATCTTCCCTTCGTTCCACCTCAGGAATAATAATATCTCCTGGCCACTTTAATGCCACAGGTGTTTCCCATTTCTCTGAATACACACCAGAGGAGATCTGACATGCACCTTCAGCTCAAAATCGACTAGTAAATTGATAAGTGACACTTTGTGTGTCTTTCCTTACGTTACAGACAACTGTAGAGTATATTCATGTTTCATTTGAACATGACAGAATAAAAGAGCTTAAACTACACGTCAAAGGACAGTTAGCCTAATTGCTTTCTTAGCAAGATACATTTAGCATTTCACAGATTTTGAAATGACTGTTTTTGATTTTATATATATTGATTGTTGTGCTTTTATTTATGTCTTTAATGTGTGCATATGTATACATGTGTCTGTTGATTGTGTATATACACTGAACAAAAATATAAATGCAACACTTTTGTTTTTGCTCCCATTTTTCATGAGATGAACTCAAAGATCTAAAACATTTTCTATAAACACAAAATAACCATTTCTCTCAAATATTGTTCACAAATCTGAAAAAATGTGTGATAGTGAGCACTTCTCCTTTGCCGAGATAATCCATCCCACCTCACAGGTGTGGCATATCACGTGCGTGCGTGCGTGTGTGTGTGCAGGTAACGTGTTCAGTGAGATAGAGACGGCGTACTCCTCAGGAATGGGATGGCTCATCACTTTCTGCTCAGACACTGGAGGTAAGGTTCGAGGTCATATTGAAGTGACTGTTATTTTGTTTATATTGATTGTTGTGCTTTTACACTGAACAAAAAATATAAACGCAACACTTTTGTTTTTGCTCCCATTTTTCATGAGATGAACTCAAATACCTGTACTTTCTACTTCTTATATGTTGAACCCAAATACCTGTACTTTCTACTTCTCACATGTTGAACCCAAATACCTGTACTTTCTACTTCTCACATGTTGAACCCAAATACCTGTACTTTCTACTTCTCACATGTTGAACTCAAATACCTGTACTTTCTACTTCTTACATGTTGAACACAAATACCTGTACTTTCTACTTCTTATATGTTGAACACAAATACCTGTACTTTCTACTTCTTATATGTTGAACACAAATACCTGTACTTTCTACTTCTTATATGTTGAACACAAATACCTGTACTTTCTACTTCTTACATGTTGAACTCAAATACCTGTACTTTCTACTTCTTACATGTTGAACTCAAATACCTGTACTTTCTACTTCTTACATGTTGAACACAAATACCTGTACTTTCTACTTCTTACATGTTGAACTCAAATACCTGTACTTTCTACTTCTTACATGTTGAACTCAAATACCTGTACTTTCTACTTCTTACATGTTGAACACAAATACCTGTACTTTCTACTTCTTACATGTTGAACTCAAATACCTGTACTTTCTACTTCTTACATGTTGAACTCAAATACCTGTACTTTCTACTTCTTACATGTTGAACTCAAATACCTGTACTTTCTACTTCTTACATGTTGAACTCAAATACCTGTACTTTCTACTTCTTACATGTTGAACCCAAATACCTGTACTTTCTACTTCTTACATGTTGAACACCAAATACCTGTACTTTCTACTTCTTACATGTTGAACTCAAATACCTGTACTTTCTACTTCTTACATGTTGAACTCAAATACCTGTACTTTCTACTTCTTACATGTTGAACTCAAATACCTGTACTTTCTACTTCTTACATGGTGAACACAAATACCTGTACTTTCCTACTTCTTACATGTTGAACTCAAATACCTGTACTTTCTACTTCTTACATGTTGAACTCAAATACCTGTACTTTCTACTTCTTACATGTTGAACACAAATACCTGTACTTTCTACTTCTTACATGTTGAACTCAAATACCTGTACTTTCTACTTCTTACATGTTGAACTCAAATACCTGTACTTTCTACTTCTCACATGTTGAACTCAAATACCTGTACTTTCTACTTCTTACATGTTGAACCCAAATACCTGTACTTTCTACTTCTTACATGTTGAACTCAAATAACTGTACTTTCTACTTCTTACATGTTGAACTCAAATACCTGTACTTTCTACTTCTTACATGTTGAACCCAAATACCTGTACTTTCTACTTCTTACATGTTGAACACAAATACCTGTACTACTTCCTACTTCTTACATGTGAACCCTCAAATACCTGTACTTTCTACTTCTTACATGTTGAACTCAAATACCTGTACTTTCTACTTCCTTACATGTTGAACACAAATACCTGTTACTTTCTACTTCTTACATGTTGAACTAAAATACCTGTACTTTCTACTTCTTACATGTTGAACACAAATACTGTCTTTCTACTTCTTACATGTTGAACTCAAATACCTGTACTTTCTACTTCTTACATGTTGGAACTCAAATACCTGTACTTTCTACTTCTCACATGTTGAACTCAAATACCTGTACTTTCTACTTCTCACATGTTGAACTCAAATACCTGTACTTTCTACTTCTTACATGTTGAACCCCCAAATACCTTTACTTTCTACTTCTTACATGTTGACTCAAATACCTGTACTTTCTACTTCTTACATGTGAACTCAAATACCTGTACTTTCTACTCTCTTACATGTTGAACCCAAATACCTGTACTTTCTACTTCTTACATGTTGAACTCAAATACCTGTACTTTCTACTTCTCTCATTTCCCAAACAGCTGGTTCCTTTAGTCTGAATGTGTGTTTGATGCGTGATCATTATTCTTTAGAGTCATTGCGTGCCTATTGATTTGAACACGATCCGTGTATCCATCATTTCCTGGTCTTCTCTAAAGAAGAGGGACCAATGGAAACGTTGTCATGTTGCCGTTGTTCAGCATGGAAACATTCATTAGCTAACAATGACATTATTGTTCTATTAATATAAAGGGAGGTCAGGTACTCTTTAAAGCAGCTGCTAGTTATGGGTACTTTTTACTGAAGTACACTTCAAAGCCTCTTTACTTTTACTTGAGTAAATAAGTTTAATCAGTACTTCTACTTCTACCAGAGTATTTTTAAACACGAGTATCTGTACTTCTACTTGAGTAAAAGATGTGTGTACTTTTGCCATCTCTGCAAATAACACAATCCAATACCAGCTGAGTGACAAGCGAGCCTCTTGAATCAGGATCCTGAAATGCTCCGTATTGATCCCAAGGGGACCCTGTTTTTTTTTTTCAAGACACTGTGTCTCAGGGGATCTTAATATTTAAGAACCTATGAATGTGTTATACCAGATTAACGGGAATAATCTCAGCTAACTGACGATACAAACCATTTTTACCAAAACAAAACACAAGTCTCATAAGAAGCATCTAAATCAGGGGTTCCCAACCCCCGGTCCGCGGACCGGTACCGGTTTTTAATGACTGATTTTAAATGCCATTTTCTTAATGTCTTTCATTTTTTTGTAAAGCACTTTGAATTGCCTTGTGTTGAAAAGTGCTATATAAATAAACTTGCCTTGCCTTTGTTTAAGCACCGGATTGGCAAAACAGGAGAGTAAACCATGCCTTGATCTATGGATTCATGTCCGGGACTCTCACGGTATCTGCTGCCCGCAGCTGTTTGAAGGAAAACCTCCTTCACTTCATGAAATGGCTGCATGCAGCATCAGGAGGCAGCGGGACGAGAGCTGTGCCTTTTTACGCACCGCCTTCGCTGTGTTTACCTTCATCAGAACAGCGAGTGACTGCAGGCTGCTACGTGTTAACCACACACACCTCTACACACACATCTCTACACACATCTCTACACACATCGAACTGCCCGATTACTCCCCCTTTTATTAGTTTTATGAAGGAGATGTCCAGTCACCAAGGCGCAGGGTGTGTGTGTGTGTGTGTGTGTGTGTGCGTGTGTGTGTGACGTTGACCTAATACTCACATTCATTATATATGTTGATTAAATAGAGATTGTCTTTGCAATGGTACTAAATAAAAAAAAAAAAAAATGGTTTTATACGTACATTGCAATTTATTTAAAATGCCAAGTTCAAGGAACTGCTTTGTCACTTTGATCATACATGGAAGTGGAGCCTATAGTTTTAATTTAAAAGATTTTTTTTTCATAAACAAATCTAATTTATATTTACATAACATTACAAGCATTAAATATAACACTGAAATGGTAACAAAAAACGCTAATTATTCTCCCGTAACTTTTATATATCCTGTAACAAGAGATCCTTTGAGGCAGTGCACAAAGACATAAGGAAAGTCAGACACTTCTTACTTTGTTTGTTAAAGGTGTCATTTTATCTTCAAATGTTACATGCGTCTTTCAAGTCTGTCATTAGTGTTACTCATTGCATAGCCCTAGGGGTGAACATTGGAATGGGAACATGTATTGTATTAATAATAATAATAATATATTTTATTTCTATAGCGCTTTTCTTGAACCCAAAGACGCTTTACATTTGGGAGGGAGGGTAGACAAACAAAACAAAGACAAAGACAAAACAAAACAGAAAAGCAGTCAGGAGGAAGTTGGTTGAGAGGGGGGGGGGGGCTTATGGATACAGAGTTGAAGAGGTGGGTTTTGAGGCGGGACTGGAACAGGGTGAGGGACTCAGACTCACGGAGGTATTGGGGGAGGGAGTTCCAGAGCTTCGGGGCTGCCACAGAGAAGGCTCTGTCCCCGAAGCTCTGGAGTTTGGCCTTGGAGATGGAAAGCAAACCGGCTGAGGTGGATCTGAGGGTCCGGGGTGGTTGGTAGAGGATGAGGAGGTCAGTGAGGTAGGGGGGGGGAGGGGGCAGATGGTGGAGGGCTTGAAAGTGAGGACCAGGAGTTTGTAGTGGATGCGGTGAGAGACGGGGAGCCAGTGGAGTTCTTTGAGGACCGGGGTGATGTGATGCCATGATTTGGTGTGGGTGAAGAGTCTGGCGGCTGCGTTCTGGACACGCTGGAGTCTACTGAGGGAGGTGGAGCTGATGCCGTAAAGGAGTGAGTTGCAATAGTCAAGGCGGGAGGAGATGAAGGCGTGAATGAGTCGCTCAGCTGCAGGGCGGGTGAGAGAGGGACGGAGTTTTGGCAATATTGCGGAGGTGGAAAAATTAGGTTTTTACAACTTAACGGATGTGGGGCTCGAGGGAGAGGGTGGGGTCAAATATAACGCCAAGGTTGCGTGCCTGGGTGGAGGGGGAAACAGGGGTGTTAAACGATTTTGATATTGACTGAAGCCACATTTGGTCTGACACATTGCAGCCATTTTGTTAAAATGGTAGTGTTTTCTCCAAATTGTCACTGGTGTTACTCTTCTTCCTGGTAACAGTATCACCAGTGACGTTCCTATACAAATAAGCTTTGTATAAAGTATACAAATAATTAAAAAAAAAAAAATACTTTAAACTCTACTTGTTGTGGATTCATCAAGTTAAGATTATTGTTAACAGGTTTTAGATGTTTTTAGAAGGAATATATGTCAGCAGATTTGTATCACCCAGATTCCACCTTTTCTGTAGAATGACCCACAAACAAAACCAAAACGTTGATTTGTCCGTTTTCCTGTTTTGGTTTAAAAACTGAATAACGTCGGTTTTTTGGTTTTCCGTTTTTCCGAAAAACCAAAAAACGACACCGGTTATTTTTTAAACGTTGTTAATATGTTTTGGATGCATTGTTCTAGTATTTGTTCAGGCTGTTACATACAATTAGCCTCTGTTGCTACCTGCTGGTGAGTAAATGGGGCGAAGCCTGCGAGCTAGTTCAGGCAGTCGCCCCCCCCCCCCCCCACTTAAATCATGTTCACATGGATAGGAAACTAAATACATTTACACACATCTTGTGTCCATATCTTTCTGTTTTGGTGGTCATGCCACACCGTGCACGTGCATGCATGCGTGAGTCATGGTAAGATATCTGGATTAAGAGGTTGCTTTTTCTTTGCACAGCATGAAGGAAAGGCCAAATGAATGGGCTGTGATTTTAGTTTTTTTAAGCAGAGGTTGAGTTCAATCATTTGTACGACCCTCGGAGGATGTTGTAAAAATGGAAAGGAAAACGTTTCCCCACCCCTGCTGTAAATAATAATAAAAACCCTTGATTTATAACTTAACATCTCTGTCTATTGATCTGAGTATATTATAAAGAACAGTTAATTGAAGCACTATAGCAGAGGCATTTGTCAGATGGGATATTATGCTGGTTTTTTTCTGCTTCGAATAGTTCTCTCTTTTTTCACCATACCTGTGTTTGCATCCCTGAAACCAATGAGCTAACCAATGAGCTAACCAATGAGCTAACCAATGAGCTAACCAATGAGCTAACCAATGAGCTAACCAATGAGCTAACCAATGAGCTAACCAATGAGCTAACCAATGAGCTAACCAATGAGCTAACCAATGAGCTAACCAATGAGCTAACCAATGAGCTAACCAATGAGCTAACCAATGAGCAAACCAATGAGCTAACCGAGGCTAACCAATGAGCTAACCAATGAGCTAACCAATGAGCTAACCAATGAGCACCTGCATGTGTGTGAGAATGGCCCTGACTCCATGTCAGCCCAGATTTAAACTCCTGGCAGGACAAGCTCCAGCTCAATTCTCACACTGAATTTAAAAAAAGTGAGAGAGGGACTGCAATATAAGAGGGACAGAAAGAGAAACTTTAAACGGTTCAATTGTTATGATGTAAAGACTGATATTGTTCTATAATCGGCTGAAACTGTTAAGTCATGATGTGAAACGGTTAACAAAGAAAAAGGGACACTCAAGCTGCTGCTACACTTTATTTTATTTATCTAAAATTAAGCACTTTTAAGATGCACATATTTTCAAAAGCTATTTTATTTATTTTGTAAATGCAGCCCGAGAGGAACATTACACATATCCACAGTATTTACTGTATATCTGTAGAGTTCAATGTTATTTGACAATAAGTTGTTGTTTTTGAATTGTACTTTCTTTATTTGATTGGCAGTCAGTTGTTGATCACATGCAGACGTTGATAAAGCAGCTACTTCAATATATATCACACTAATTCATAAAGCAACTTAGACATTTTGATCTTCCGGACCTTTGCATGGGGAGATTTTCTCTAACTGGACCTCGTTGCATTTTTGTTGAATACCCCTCTCCTACAGTGTCTTTTCTATGAATACCATGAATCATTCTCTGCCAAGCGGCCATGTACATTTAATCACCAACCAAAGAAGAGTTTTTCCTCACAGGAATTAAGCTCTACCTGCAATATCTGCCCCTCGCTGGGTGTGCCTCAGGAGGCTTCATGCTGCAAATCGTTTCTAAGCTCTTTCTAATCCCAGATGTTCGTCAAATGACCTTATCACAGGCTTAAATCAAGGTTTCTTAACAGGTTAGGCTGGCTCCCAGGGACCCATGTCTGTTGAAACCTGCACTCAAGACTGAAGTTTGCACTGAAGGAGCCAGGAGTATTACACGTGCTACTATTTAAACGTTTAAAAACACGACTAGCCTAGTGCTAGGAGGAAATATTCTAGCAACGTTTCTTGAGCCGTTAGTTCCTCACGATTATTCTGTTAAGAGTATTAATAACTACTAAAGATTGTTCCCGGTTCTTTGCTCAGTAGATGACATGGCAGGGAAAGCAGACATCCCATATGCCTTCTGTGGCATATATATTTTAAGGTTTTACAATCAAATGTGCATTTGGTTGCCATAGTAGCCCACGTCATTTCACATTCTAGCACAGTTTATTGCTCTTATACCTTGATTGTTGCCAACTGCGATGCTCAACAGCTCGCTTAACGGAACTTTGACGCTGGTATCAGTTTCCCACCAATCACGGGAGTATTGTGTATAGAAAGTGTTGAGTTATATTTCTCGCGCTACCTAACATCCATGAAGGCAACATGACAGAGGGAGGCCTGTCACTCAGGATGCCAAACTACTCTTTGCTAAGCCCCGCCCCCTCAAGCAACATCAGGGCCAAAAGTCTGAAAGCGAAAAAAACCGATCTGAAAGCGAAAAACGATCTGAAAGCGAAAAACGATCTGAAGGTGAAAAGCGATCTGAAGGTGAAAAACGATCTGAAGGTGAAAAGCGATCTGAAGGTGAAAAGCGATCTGAAGGTGAAAAGCGATGTGAAACCTGAAAAAACAAGATTTGAAACTGAAAAAATAATGTTTTGAATCTGAAAACAAAAAATCTGCAACTGAAAAAAACAAGGATTCAAATATCAAAATATGTATAAAAGTGAAATCTGAAAATAAATATTCAAAAAAATTGCTGAACTGAATCAAATAATATTCAACCTGAAAAATGATTTCAAATACTTATTTTTATTTTGAATACATCATTGTATTTTTCAAAGTTCAGGATAAAAACTTGAACTTTCAAATAAATTGTATTTTTTTGAATGATCAAAACGTATGACCCTGAAATAGCTCCATACACAGCCACAACCGCAGCTCTATATCCGCCTACCTCAACCCTGAGTATCCTGGGCCGTCGGTCATCTTCTGCCCACCAGCGCTATATCATGCCTCACAGGAATGAGATCCTTTCAGCACAAACAACCATGAGCTCTTGCACTACTCGATGATGAGTAACGTTCAAAGATGTATATCTGTAGAATTCTGGTATTGCATACCAGGTGGTTGCTGGGTTAGATTATATTTATTTCATTATAGTATATTCCCCTCATAGCTGCATGCTTGGGGGGGAAAGCTCATTGTCGCTGCCTCAAAGACCTAGACACAGCAGTCTTGATAGGTAGTATATTCCCCTCAAAGCTACGGTGCTGGGGGGGGGGGGCATTGGTCACTTCCAGGCCTACACATAGCAGTCTCTCTAGGTAGTATATTCCCCTCAAAGCCACGGTGCTGGGGGGGGGGGGCATTGGTCACTTCCAGGCCTACACATAGCAGTCTCTCTAGGTAGTATATTCCCCTCAAAGCCACGGTGCTGGGGGGGGGGGGCATTGGTCACTTCCAGGCCTACACATAGCAGTCTCTATAGTATATTCCCCTCAAAGCCGTGGTGCTTAAGAGGGATGGCTTTTCGGGCTGTTCCCGGGCCTTCACATAGCAGTTTCATTAGGTAGCATATATAGGTAGTATATTCCTCTCAAAGCCGCTGTGCTCAGGGAAGAATCGGCTCTGGGCTATTCCTCAGGCCTACACATAGCAGTCTCACTTAGTAGTATATTCCCCTTAAAGCCGCTGTGCTTAGGGGGAATGGCCACATGGCGGCTCGCCAGGCCCTCTACTTATCAGTCTTACATCACCAGCGTCAGGCTCGGGCTACGCAGTTTTGGGGGATAGTATCTAATCTCCACGCAGTTTTGGGGGTTAGTTATTTGATCATCACTCATCATGCTATGTATATCTGTGGAGTGATGATGCCCGAGCCTAGTCGCCAAACTCAAATATATGCTGCTTCTAATAAACATGTTAAAGAAACACGTGAGTTGTCTGACTGAAATATTAAAATCAGTTAAAATTGACAACCGGTCCGCGATTTTTTATTTATGCATCTGCCAGTCCTTGGCACAATAAAGGTTGGGAACCCCTGCACTAGATAACATATAACTGGGAGTATGGAATGCAGTTGACTTTTGGATAAATTATGATTTTATGCTTATCTATACAAGACAATTGTACATTTTTAGGAGATTGTTTGCTATATTTTGGCTGAAGTCCAGGAAGTTATTGGTCCCATCTGAGTAAATAACTTTGCAAATATAATTGTAACACTTCAGGGTTTTGTAAGGATCAAACCAACCGTTTCCTGCCGTATAAAATCAAGTGTTACTCTCGTACCGGCTGCTGGCAATACTGAAAACTACATATACTGAACATGAAAGCAGTTTCAAACTCATCCACTTATTCTCTGCAAGAAAGCAAAGAAGCACATTTGCTATTTGTGCAAAAACTATGACTAAATGTGTTCCTCAACAACCTGTTTTTCCAAGACACCAAAGTCAATCAACTCTTACTTTGACTAAACCAAAACATACTTTTGTTTACGGGAAAAGGACGAGACTAATACCTCATTCACACCAACGCAACTCCGGTTCAAGCTCCGTGCTAGAGCTTTTCAGGTTCAGAACCGGTTCTTCGGTTTAGCGGAGGCTCTTTTCACACTGCCCAGAGTCCGACTGGTGCTGCGCCATTGCATCATCGTTTGCGTCATGATGTAACCGTTTGCGTGTCTGCTTCACAAAGCCAAACCACGCGGAAACCCCTCACAGCTGACACAGACAACAACAACAACAACAATGGCCGATTGTGCTCCAGCTTCCTCTGTACCTCTTCGGAAGACCAGATTCCCAGCAGGTAGCTGGTCTCTTCAGTGGACCACTGCTGCTTGTTAAGTTTCTCCATTGTTGTGTACAAGCTGGATAAAACGCGGGCTTCTTGTTGTTGTTCAGGAGTTTACTCTTTAAGGTGACATTTGTGCCAGATTTGAAGTAAATTCTCTCAATGCATTCCTGAGATATCACCTTTACAACAATGGTGCAGATAACCTTAAAACATAATGTGTCCGGCAGAGGCGTAACCACAGGACGAGGCTACATAAATATGATAAACACTAACGAGGACATTTGAAATAGAACCAGGACTAAAAATAAATCTCAGTATGTGGAGGGTATCGCTATCATTAGCTGCAGTGTGGCTACATGCAAACAGAGAGGCAATGCCTTCTGATAACAGCTGAGAAATCACTTTGTCCGACAAACAGAGAACAGAAAGGGAAACATTTCCCACAGAGACGAGGTCTTTGTGTTCTGCAAACATCCAACATCAACATGTGCTTCTTTTCACAGCTGAGATTGCAGCTGCACAGACGAGGAGAAACATTAAGTGGCAGGCATGCAGAGAATTACAAATATCCATCCTATGATTCGATGTGGCAGGGTCGACAGTTTGCTCAGCTGGACAGAGAAAGTGTTGCTCTTGGAATGCAGATATGTTCAAAGCTGTCAGGGAAGGTTCATGCTGCTTTAGATGATATTAAAAACAGCAGGAAAGTGTGCAGTAGATGCACTTGAATGACCTTGAGAGGTTGTTTGTGCAAAGAGTCAAATGCTACTCAAAAAGACTAAAGCACAAAAGTCCTTTACCTTTTGTAACAACCTTGTGTATTGTCTGGTCCCTCTCCCTGTGTTTTCTTCTTCTTCTTCTTTAGTGTTTATTGGCGGTTGGCAAACCAACTTGTAGGTGCATTACCGCCAAGGGCGCCGCTAGGGATTTTGGGCCCCATGAAAAGATATCACATTGGGCCCCACCACCAGGCCCAGGCCACGCCAACCAAGCACAATGCTGTAACCACACCTCCAGAACCCAACCCACTCATTTATGCTTTAAATAACTACCTGTACAGGCTTGCATCTGTCTTGTAGTCCAATACTAACCGCACAATATTTACTGACACTGAGCTGTGAACATATAACACTGTGCAGACTGCACATTCTGCTGCAGTGGAATTCACTCTTTGATATAACACTAACATTCCTGACTATAGACCTCAATAGTCATCTTTATGGTGTCCATGCCTTTTTAATAACATTTTTGAATGGAACATTCAAACATCAAAATAAATATAACTTAAATATACACAACCTCTTAGATTAAAATAAAGTGAACATTAACACCAATATTATCATTTATAAAATGCTATAACAAAAAAAATAACATAAGCAGCAGATTTTTTATTAAATATACCAACTACAAAATAAGCGGGTATTAAAGTGTAAACGGACAACAAAACGGAAATGGAAGTGAAAAGGCCTGCTGGTGGTGCTAAATCAGAGCCTATCACCTGTTCTCAGTCTTTTTCTCATCATGCATCTTGTGTGTAGTGATCCAATATCGTTACCATAGCCTCGCCCTTTAACAGTTATTACGAGCCCTGGCTCAGCCTTACTCACCAAGAGCCCAGCGCCTAGCCTTCTTACAGGCAAAGTCACTGATCAAGTCCTTGAAGTCCAGCTTTCTAGCCAACTGGCTTTCAATGGACAGCATGGCAAGACTGCAAAGCATTATGGGGGGACAGGGCTGCGGAGCCTAAAGATGGATCTGTTGGTCCTGGCACCAGGGGAGGGACAACTGATTTAGTGTGAATAGCTGCTAAAAATGTACCTGCATTTATTAAATGTCAGCTAAAAGAGGAGTGAAATTAAAAACCTCTGAATTGTCTGTGAAGATATTAACAAGGCAAGGCAAGGCAAGTTTATTTATATAGCACTTTTCAACACAAGGCAATTCAAAGTGCTTTACAAAAAATGAAAGACATTAAGAAAATGGCATTTAAAATCAGTCATTAAAAAGAAAAGCTAATAAAATAAACATTAAAAGAAAAAGTACATGGATAAAAGTTACAGTGCAGTCTAAGATATGAATAGTTCAATTAAAAGCAGCGACAAAAAGAAAAGTCTTCAGTCTGGATTTAAAAGTAGTCAGAGTTGCAGCGGACCTGCAGGTTTCTGGGAGTTTGTTCCAGATACTTGGAGCATAATAACTGAACGCTGCTTCTCCATGTTTAGTTCTGACTCTGGGGACAGAAAGCTGACCAGTCCCTGAAGACCTGAGAGATCTGGATGCTTCATCATTTAGCAGGAGGTCAGAAATGTATTTTGGGCCTAAACCATTCAGTGCTTTATAAACCAGCAGCAGTATTTTTGAAATATATTCTTTGACACACAGGAAGCCAGTGTAAAGACTTCAGAACTGGAGTGATGTGATCCACTTTCTTAGTGTTAGTGAGGACTCGAGCAGCGGCGTTCTGAATCAGCTGCAGCTTCCTAATAGATTTTTTAGTGAGACCTGTGAAGACACCATTGCAGTAGTCGAGTCTACTGAAGATAAAAGCATGGACAAGTTTTTCCAAATCCTGCTGTGACATTAGTCTTTTAATCCTAGATATATTCTTTAGGTGATAGTAGGCTGATTTAGTAACTGTTTTAATGTGACTGTTGAAACTCAGGTCAGAGTCCATGACTACACCTAGATTTCTGGCTTTATCTGTTGTTTTGAACATTGCACACTGAAGCTCAGCGCTAACTTTTATACGTTCTGACTTGGCTCCAAAAATCATTACCTCAGTTTTATCTTTGTTTAATTGGAGAAAGTTCTGACACATCCAGTCATTGATTTGTTCAATGCACTTACTCAGTGTTTGAATTGGAGCATAGTCTCCTGGTGAAATTGTTACGTAAATTTGTGTGTCATCTGCATAGCTATGGTAACTTATTTTGTTGTTCTTCATTATCTGAGCCAGTGGTAGCATGTAGACGTTAAAGAGAAGAGGCCCCAAGATACTTAACAGTACTTAATGTCAGCAAAACATTACAAGTATTATTTACAATGGACTAAGCTTAGTTAACAGACTAATTTCCACCACTCATGGACCACACCCACCTTTTCTTTTGAAAGACTGGGTGACATAATGTCGCCCTTTAGTCCCTCTCTCTTGTCTTTCTCTCCTTTCTTTTCTTTCTTGAAAGCCTGACTTTGTTAGTCGTTGAGACATCGTACACACGTACTAGCATCCCTCCTCACATGCTCTCACCAGTCTCTCTGCTAGAAAGGGCCGGTGCCGCACAGCGTTTGGAGGCAGGACCAAACCATTACATGTAAATAGAGGGGGGTGTTCGATGCTTTGGATAATTAACTTTTGGAAGAAAACAAGTGGAATGAATCGTAAGTTTCGTGAGTACATCATCAATATGACGATATATTAATGTTAATTATTGATGATTGATGAAAGGTTACTTACATTTGTTTTCTTAATGTTCTAAAAATGTTTGGGGCCCCTGTCAGTCACGGGCTCTTCGAATCGTCCTAACTTTTCACCCCCTTACGGCGCCCCTGATTACCGCCACCAACTGGACTGGAGACTATGCCGAAAACAATAAACAAAACAAAGAACCAAAACTCTAGATTATTTTAAATGTATCAATTTCTCTTAGAAACTTAATAATCTCACAATATATATTGCCTGATGTTTTCCCTAACAGCCCTGATAGCGACAAGTCATGGAATTTTGCTTTCTTCAGTGTCTGGAAAAGCACATTTCTCTGTATTTCCTGCAAAGCAGTAAAACATGTTCAGCAGTTTCTGGCTGACTGCAGTGTATACACCTTCCGGTTGGATGCTTTTCTATTATACTTAAAGTATGATTGAGACCTGTATTATACTTAAAGTATGATTGAGACCTGTATTATACTTAAAGTATGATTGAGACCTGTATTATACTTAATGTATGATTGAGACCTGTATTATACTTAATGTATGATTGAGACCTGTATTATACTTAAAGTATGATTGAGACCTGTATTATACTTAATGTATGATTGAGACCTGTATTATACTTAAAGTATGATTGAGACCTGTATTATACTTAATGTATGATTGAGACCTGTATTATACTTAAAGTATGATTGAGACCTGTATTATACTTAAAGTATGATTGAGACCTGTATTATACTTAATGTATGATTGAGACCTGTATTATACTTAATGTATGATTGAGACCTGTATTATACTTAAAGTATGATTGAGACCTGTATTATACTTAATGTATGATTGAGACCTGTATTATACTTAAAGTATGATTGAGACCTGTATTATACTTAATGTATGATTGAGACCTGTATTATACTTAAAGTATGATTGAGACCTGTATTATACTTAATGTATGATTGAGACCTGTATTATACTTAATGTATGATTGAGACCTGTATTATACTTAATGTATGATTGAGACCTGTATTATACTTAATGTATGATTGAGACCTGTATTATACTTAAAGTATGATTGAGACCTGTATTATACTTAAAGTATGATTGAGACCTGTATTATACTTAATGTATGATTGAGACCTGTATTATACTTAATGTATGATTGAGACCTGTATTAAACTTAATGTATGATTGAGACCTGTATTATACTTAAAGTATGATTGAGACCTGTATTATACTTAAAGTATGATTGAGACCTGTATTATACTTAAAGTATGATTGAGACCTGTATGACCTATTCTCATCCGAGAAATGACATGTTCCTCCCTTCTTTTAAACCCCACCTTCCTTCCATCCCCCACATACCTTTGAATGTGATAAAGATGTCTTCCTGTATCACTAAGGTCCCAATGATCTTGCCATGTTGTTTGTGCATATTTCTGAATGAATGTTTGAACCTCCGCTTTGCTGAGTGGAACTTCTATGTCTATGTTCATACTTCTGAGTGTTTGTTTGGCCAGAATATCCACCTGTTCATTTCCCTCCACACCAACATGAGCAGGAACCCAGATGAAACGAGTTGCTATGCCTGTGATTTGCATTTTATATAATATTAGAAATATTTCATTTATGATGTCCATTCTAGATGAAGATCTGCCTGATCGTATACTCGATAATGCTGAAAAGCTGTCAGATGCAATTACACTGTTATGTATTTATTTATCCTCTATCCATTTCAATGCCAACACCTCTGTGGTGTATACTGACACATGGTCTGTTACCCTTTTCTTTCTATGTGTATTACTCACTGGGATATACACTGCTGCCCCTGCACGCCCTGTCTGGATCTTTGGAGCCATCTGTAAATATGATTGTTGAGTCTGAGTGATATCTTGCAAAATAATTCTGGACTATGCGCCATACTGGTAGTTCTTTCTTTTCCTTGAACTCCTCTTGTATATTGAGGTCTGCACTTGGCAATGGGAACAACCAGGGTGGAATGGACGAGATTGGAACTGTGGGGCAATACTGTATTTGATTCAAACCTATACTTGCTGCTTTAACATCGCCAATCCATCCAACACTTGTTAAATGTGACTCATTGTGCTCCCAGCAGTCTTTCAAAATACTTTTCGCAGGATGACTATCACTATGCCCCTGAAGGTTTACCCAGAATGCCAACATTAACTTCACTCTTCTTATCCTTAAAGGCATTTCTCCCATTTCCACCTGTATTGCTGATACTGGAGATGTTTTAAAAGCTCCACTACAAATTCTCAGGGCCTGAGCTTGGAGGACATCCAGCTTTTTAAGGTTTGATTCTGCTGCTGCCATGAACGCGACACACCCATAATCTAATACAGGTCTGATGAGTGCCCAATATATATTCAGAAGTGATGACCTACTCGCTCCCCACTCCTGTCCCGCCAAACACCGAAGTACATTGTTGACTTTTTTACATTTATTTTGAACTTTTCCTATATGACTGCTCCATGTTAGCTTTCCGTTAAACCAAACACCAAGAAATCGTATTGTATTAACCTGTTCAAGAGGTTGCTCATACCATTTTAACCATAGGAGCTATGTTATGCCGTTTTGTAAAACAAATGACCTGCGTCTTAGCTACTGACAGTTTGAATCCCCATTTATTTGTCCATTTCTCCACTTCAACTATTGCAGCTTGTATTTTCTTTCCAACATGTGCTACATTGCGGCCTTTTGCCCACAAAGCCCCATCATCTGCATACAAAGATTTCCCCACACTTGGATTAACTTGATTAAAAATGTCATGTATCATTATATTGAACAGCAACGGACTACAGAGTACGGAGTACCATTTTCCACAGCATAAACACTTGAATATTCTGCACCTACTCTTACTTGTATTTTTCTGTCCATTAAAAATGATTTTAACTTGATTAGTAGTCCTTCCTTCCAGAGCATGTCATAAGCCTTTTCAATATCAAAGAAGACTGCAATCACTACTTCCTTGTTGGTCTGTGCTTTCCTGATGTCTGATTGTAAGCACAATATAGAATCCATTGTATTCCGACCCCTACGGAACCCACTTTGATATGGGGACAACAGAGCTTTACTTTCTAAGATATACGTTAACCTTTCTGTAACCATTCTCTCCATGATTTTGCATAAATGAGATGTCAGGGCAATAGGCCTGTAGCTAGATGGATCTGAAGGGTCTTTCCCTGGCTTTAGCATGGGCACTATTATCACTTGTTTCCACACCCTAACCCTAACCTAATGTTAGTCCCAACTTTAGTCATTACCGGATAATGATCGCTGCCCACTGTAGTATGCTTTACCACATTCCATGTACTTATACCTGCTAAAGCACTAGATACAAATGTCAGATTGAGTACCGTTTCTATATTCTTCGTGCAATGATATCGTGTTCCTTCTCCAGTGTTAATACACACTAGCCCAAGGTCATCTATAAATTCCTCAACTACTGCACCATTTGCATCTGTGCTACTGCTTCCCCATAGCGAGCTATGTGAGTTAAAACCCCCACACCATATTACTTTGTCTTGCAGTGAACCCCCAGCATCCTCTAATATACTTTGATCTAATTTCCCACATGGATTATAATAATGACTATATCTATAGGTCCTCTATCATTCCATACCTTTATAACTATTGCTTCATGATCTGTACTTACATGCATACCTTTGTAACTTATCCCACTCTGTATGAATGTTGCAACTCCTCCCCCTCTGCCAGAGTCCCTATCTCGTCTAACTGCAGTACATCCCTTCACAATCAAACCCAGTTGTGGTTTCAGCCATGTTTCCTGAATACAAAGAACATTAGGTTTCTCTCCCAGGTTGTCAATATATTTGTTGAACTCTTGTCCATTTGCAATTAAACTTCTAGCATTCCACTGCAGTGCAATTACCACCATCAGGATGATCCAGTCCATGTCTGAGGTTGTTGGACGTCATCATTTAGGATATCTTTCACGTGTCCCCAGTGCATCCCTTTCACATCAAGGTACTTCTCAGCTGATTTGACAATTATTTTGATTCTTTCATTCCGGCTTGTAGTCTGCGCTGAACAGTTGATAATCTCTGCCATAAACAGTACAAACTCTCTTTTACTCACTATCTGAGTGTCCTCCTTCAACTTAACACAGTTGTGGACTTTTCCTGTTTCTTTGCTCTTATTGTTGTTTCCCATTGTAACCTTCGTTCCTCCAGAAACTGTCTTCGCTGCCTCTGCATAGCTAACTCCCTGCGTCACCCTGACTCGCTGCACCTCTCATGCTTTCTTGCTAACCTCACATCCACGGTACGCTGAGCTATGCTCCCCTCCGCAATTGCAACATTTCAGCTTTGCCCCCTTCTTCACATTTGCCGTATTCATGATCCCCACCACATCTGCCACACCTTTGTTTTCCCTTGCACACTGCCGCCACATGTCCAAATCTCTGACATTTAAAACATCTTAGTGGTGGAACATACGGTCTCACATCATAACACATATATCCAATAAGTATCTTTTCCGGAAGCCTTTTTTCATCAAAGGTGATCAGAACCGAAAGACTATCTTCTTTAATCCCATTGCGGTTTGCTTTCATGCGTTTGACATCACTTATTTTTGCATTTGTTATATTCCCTTTCACATCATCAGCTGATATTCTGACAGGGATTCCTGTCACAACTCCCCTGACTAGCTTTCTGCCACTGAACAGTGAACATCCCACTTTCTTACCCTCCACGGCACTCGTCTTTATTGCTCTCCCCTGTTGCTCTCTATCCCTACATTTGATCAACATTGATTCATTCCTCAATACTTTAGCACTCATTACCTCCCCGATGTCTTTACTGATGGGTTTAGTTAACCGTATAAGGTTCCACATGCCGAACGAAGCTCCCTCTTGCGCAAGTTTCACAACCACCTTGTTGCCTATTTCCGACTACTCTTGCTCTCCTTTCACCCTCACTATTGCTCTCATCCGAATGAGTATTTCCTCCCTTTTTACGTTTCTTTCTCCTCACTATATCCCATTTTCACAACTCCCGCCTGCTACGTCCATGGGCCCTTCTCAGGTCGGTTAAATGAAATCCTTGCGTCCCTCACTTGCGTTGTTTCCCTGCGACTAGTCCCTCCCACCTGGGAAGCATGGAGGGACGCAAGGAAACCACGAGAAGCAGGAAATTAGTTTTAAGAGCAATGGGACGTCCTTTCCTCCGGAGCGTCACGTGAAGCGACGTCCGTTTGTGATGACGCCGCACAGCTGATCGTCTGACAGCAGCTCTGTCCCCGTTATTTCCACACACACCCCCGCCTCTGTTAGTACACATTTACTGACACAAACATTTGTATCATCTGTTGTAGACCCCAATAAATAAAACAAAATAAGAACTCATTCCCAAAAAAGATAAACGCCATTCTTAAAATGTATATGCTAAACGAAAAAAGCGATCATGAAAATGTTTCCAATAAATGAAGAAAATGATTTTTGACAACTTTGTTGTTCAGATATATCACATATTTGTAACTAAATGAAACATGAATTGAAACAAAACACGGTATAAACTGAGGAGTGACTCCCGTGAGGTTCATTTCTTCACTCCGCTGGGAAACTGCTCTCATGTGAAGAACGAGGTCAAGAAGCATCAGATCAGTGCATGCGCTGCATCGTCCAATCAGTGAGCGATACACAGTAAGGGGGCGGGGCGAGTGTCTGAGGATTTCATCGAAGGATGGTCTGGTGGTTCCTCGATTAAAGCTCCTCCGTTATCGCTCCTCCGGCAAAAATAAGGCCATTGGGACGCTACTCAAGATGGCGCAGACAAATCAACTTCCGGTGAGACCGAGACCGAGGAGCGAGGAAATGAAAAATAAGAGAAGTGAGAAGGGCCCCATGTCTCCTAACTCGCTTCCTGCCGCGTCACTTCTCTCTGCCATCTCTCGTCCAGTCACAGTCCAGTGTTGCCACCGCCGTCTCCCAATAGCTCGTTTCTCAAGAGCAAAGAGCAAAGAGAGATCCTCCCTGTGTTTTCCTCCCTGTCGTTAGTTTCCCTGGTGTGTCTAGTTGTCTGATTGTGTTCACCTGTGGCCCTTGTGTTTCTCCTCCCCTGCCCGGCTGTTTCTCGTCCTGTGATTACCCCTCCCTGTATTTAGTCTTGTCTCTTCCTGTGTTCAGTGTTGGTTCGTCTTGTGTTGGTGACTGAGTTCACCGGGGAGTGTTCTGATTGTCCAAGTTATTTTCATTATCCTTGAAATAAAGGTTAATCAGAGTTATCTGCATTTGGGTCCTGCTTCCTTCACTCAACCGTAACAGTGACATTGGGAGCGTGGTACATCCAAAGCAAGTTACAATACATGCAATCAACCATGAAGAATCCTGATGGTACGTTAGCTTCATACACGACAAACTTGTGAGCAACCATTGCTTATTTCTAGGGATGCTCCGATCGATCGGTCACCGATCGATATCGGCCGATACTCACTCTCTACCGATCGATCGGTGCTCTCTAAACATGCCGATCGCGAGAGCCGATCGCATGACGTAAAATACATGACACTTTTCTCTGTGTGCGGCAAAACAAGCTCGCCAACATGTCTTCACCGGTCTGGCATTATTTTAAGGTGTCCGAAAAAGACAGTAAAATAGCGGTATGCAACGTGTGTGAAGCAGAAATCCTGCAGCTCCGCCCGCCGGACCGGTAAACGCAGCGAAACACACACACAGAGAGAACCAGACCGCAGTTCATTTCCTCATATTCCAAACGAGAAATTACGGTAGCAAATCACCCGGTTCTTTACGACCAGAACTATTAACGGGATACAAACCGGAGGAACCAGGCATGGAGGGAGGTGGCAGAGACAGTGGGTGAAACTGGTAAGTTTTCGCCTGTTTGGGGAGTTTATATATATATATATTGCTCGCATAAAAACCCCGGGGTTTTTTGCTTTGTATGTCGGGGGCGGGAGATTCATGTGATTGGTTGTTGGTCGTGTTGCTCGCAAAAAATCCCCAAGCTTTCAGACACGCCCAGCTCCAAGATTTTCAAGATTTTTGAAAAGCTGCTGTGTGGACGTACCGTAAGGTTTAGACCTAACACACTTAGCTATTTTATCTACCTCTGGAACAAGCTAAACTAGTTATTATAAATATATGTATTCTTCATTGTTGGGTCACTCATTACTGGATCAGTGAGCTGCATGAGATACTGACAGGCTGTCAGGAGAGGGGGGAGAGGGAGAGAGGAAAAGAGAGCGCTTCCGCTAATTTCTCCCGTGTTATTGGTTATTATCCAAAGTGAATGTAAACTTGAATAATGTACATCATTTGAATGTAATAATTAAGTTGATTGTTGTTTGTGGAAGCTCCAGTGAATGAGCCCCATTAACTGAGTTTTAAACATCACTTTAAATGGAAGATTTAAAGTGATGTTTAAATCTTCCATTTAGGCCCCGCCCACTCGATCGGATCGGCGATCGGTATCGGCCGATACTGATTCCGGCGATCGGCCCCGAAATTGGCGATCGGAGCATCCCTACTTATTTCCACATCAGAAAGTTAAAGAGCAGCATGGGGATTCATTTGCTGTTTTAAGTGCAGAAGTGTGTCCCACAAATTGCAGGAAAAACATTCCTTGCCAGCATCGATTGTCTACTCTGTTGAGGGCACAGCAGCCATGTGCAAGTATAAACTCACACTCTGCATACGTGTACTAAGCAGTGTACTAAGGGAAGTATCCTAAAGGTCACCTACTTTGCAAAATGCACTTTTGTATGTCTTTTCTACATAAATATGTGATCCCGGTGTGTCAGGAAATAAGACCCTCTCTATTTTCCTCCGTACCCACATCTCTAAAGACGGAGCTGATCCAGATTTGCTGCCGATATGACGTAATATCTTAAATGTGGGCGGACTTTACACCCACGGCCCTATCAGAAACAATGCGCGACGTGTTCTGGAAGTAATATGGTCTTTGTTTACATTAGCAAGCATCGCTAACACTCGGAGCTAACCTGTACTGAAGAGAGTATGTGTAATATAATATAGTATAATAATAGGAGACCTTTAACAACTAGAAACGTGCATTTTCAAATATGTTGCAGTAGCATATTAGCATTAGCATATATGTTGAATCTTATCTGTCTGTAGCCTATTGAGCTATTATATATGTTATTATAAACATCCAGTCTCTTGTAGCTCCAGTGCTGTGCGTTATTGGACGTCAGTAGCTGCATATAATTGCTGTTATAAACATTACTATCTCCTTTGGTGTTTAAAACAAGTGCGATAGTTTGTAAAATAGCCCCAGCAAGTGCACATCATTTCTCTCAAGTCTTTGCACACTTCCATCCTCTCTCCAGTTCTCTATTTACTCTCCTTGCAAACACTAATTTCTCTTTCTCCCTTCCCTAATTCCCAGACTCTCTGTTTCCCACTTTGATTTCCCACAGTCACAAAACAGGAAGTAGTAGTTACCCTGCTTCCCTTCCTCAGTATCCACCCTCCTCTTCCTCCCCCTTCTTCCTCTCTAACAAGCTGTCACAAGTGTTTAATGTTTCCTCAGAAAGTGCTGGAGCCTCACAATCCTGCCGGTAAGGAAGAAATACAAATCACATTTGCAGGCAAACGGAGAAACGAAGAGGAGCGTTTCATGTGTGCTTTGATTGGACAGTGATTGTTATATGTGGCCCTCACTGAAGCCAGAAAAGGACGACGGTGTAAACAAATTGTGTAATTAGAGAGACGCTAATGTGACACGAGGGAAGAGAGGAAAGGACGCAGAGAGTTTGATTAAATTAACTTGCTTTGGTAGCATTTGTTTGGCTGGGATCTGAACTGACACTGACCTACATTCTTCACAGTCTGACAGGCGGTCGATTGACCTGCCGGGCTGACAGACTTTTTGAGCAAAACAGCATCACATCAGAAACGAAGCCACCTGATGCACTTTGACCCTGAAGCTCTGACTGCTCTCCGACACCGTCAGTCGTAAAGATTTAACTGTGTGTAGCTGCAGAAATGTGGCAAGATAGCAACTATCTTCACACCACTATCTCCCAAACTCTAACAGGTACATTCTCTTCCAACCACCGAATAGCTTTTATCAACTCGGAATCCTCCTTAGAGTTTCTACTTTCTGTTCGGGATTAATTTTGTCTTTACTCCTAGACATTTAACCTTATTTTGTGTGTTGACATGTACGACCATCCCTGCTTCTAATCTCCCGTAAGGAATGTGTTGATGCAGTCGTAGGTTTTACAACTTGACCTACAGGGCATAGGGAGGTTTTGCGAGTGTGAGAACGCTAGCTTCTAAGCTCCAGAGATGGGAGAGACATCTCCTGTGTCTGCAGATGTGTTTACGCCATGGTTTACGCCCATCCCCAATATGTGGATTTGACTCTCTGTAAACTAGTTAAAAGGTCTACCAAGATGCGAGGCTGATCAGATTTGACATGGCAAACCACCCGTGCAGTCGGAACCTTTTACTGTGTGACTTGTGATGTGAATTTCTCCGGCCGATGCTTGTATTAAATATCAGTGTTTGACATCAGAACTCCTGCTCGTCCCGTGTCTCCTTCATGAGTCGGTGACGACTACTGCATTGCTACACAGAAGTTTCCTCCACACTTTCTATGTGTTGAGAAATAGAAAAAACATCACAAATAAAAAGAGAGAATAACACGACACTAAAGGATTTTGCACACTAAGGAAATGTATTTTCCATGAGCTAAAGGTCCACTATTTTATCATCGTGTGCACCCTTTTGTACTCTCAGGCCTAATGAGATAACAGCAATCTGTAGACCATTGAACTACAGCAACATTCAGCTTGGGAATACTTCCATTTCATTAGGCATGAGCAAAAGGGAACGATCCAATAGTTTGGAACAACTCTTCGTAGTGAGTGTTAGTTTTTAACGATTACCAATGAATCCCAGACTCTTCCCACACACTGTTGATGCTCTTGCCTTTTTCTCCAGAGTTGCAATAGCTTTAAAACATAAAAAGATTTTGTGCACGGACACAACGACACTGAATGCACGAGTAACGAGTGTTTGAATCAGACTCGAGTAAAGGTTTTTCGAGCGTCTACATTTACTACGTGGCTGTGAGAGAGTGTGGTCATCTTTCAACCAGAAGGTTGTGGGTTCGATCCCAGCCCGTACAGCCAACATGTCGATGTATCCTTGGGCAAGACACTTAACCCTGAGTTGCTCCTGAAGGCATGGCCAACGGTGTGTGAATATTAGTTCATAGAGTAAGGTACACTGCTCTGTATGAATGGGTGTGAATGGGTGAATGACATGTAGTATGTAAAGCACTTTGAGGGGTCGTAAAGACTGGATAAAGCGCTATATAAGTACAGTCCATTTACAACAGCGCCTCAAAAGATCCCAATTCTAGTTAGAAAGTCATGTTTCCGCCTACAAAGAACGGCAACACAGTGATACCTTTTTCCAGTATTTGCGTGACATCGAACTGCAAAGAAAGCTATTCATGTGAGGCATGACATGTGATTTTAAACATGTTGTTTCTCACTATTACAACACCTACCGATCACAGCACATATGCCCTATCGATTGTTGATCATTAACACTTCTGTAACACTGTATTAAGCTTTGCATAGCCTGCCTAAACGCAGGTGTCGTGCTGAATCAATGCAATATAATGAATGTTTTACCTTTATGAATGCAGTTATATATGACTGGTAATGCATTGAGGACAAATGTTTTGGTGCAGGTAGCAAAAAAAGAGCCATATTTGAAATTGATTTAAATTATTCAAGTTTAAAGAACCGATTCAGTGGAAAGAGTTGCTCTGCACATGAATTTATTCCAGGAACTAGACACCACCACCACACATGAGATCAAGTGTTTGTAACAAGACAGTGTGCTTTCAGGGAAGCTGCACAATCTCTGCTAGTGACACCAGGAATCACAATAGTACTATATTGTTATTGTTGAGAGATATTTAACCCACCCTAAAGGGGCGGACAGCGTTATTAAGAAAGACTTCTGAGATCAATAGTTTTCTAAAAGCATGGGTTTACTAGAATCAAAACAAAATAACCGATTATGTGGAGTCAGTCTGCACATCACTAGTCTCCAGGAACTAGACACCACCCTTCTTCATGAAATCAAGTGTTTATAACGAGACAGTGTGCTTTCTAAGGAAGCCTCACCATGATCAGAGTATTACGACACTGTTATTGCTGCAACTAGAATAAATCCACCCCGATAGCTCGGTATTACCATGCAGTTCTAACTGATGCAGGACTCACATGCATGATGTAAGCAGCCTTACATCACCTGACAGCTGCTCAGAGTACAACACCATATGCTGAAGCAGACGTGCATGAATCACAGCAGCACACAGCGACTCTAATTGGCTCAGACACATTACAAACAAGCATTTACAGAAAGACTTCCACATGCAACCCGTAATAATCCACGACCCCCCTCCCGTCTGAACGTTATGTAACACAACGTATGCTGTGGCTGATTAGCTGTTACTTAACAGGCTGAGATACAGCGGTGCACGCCGGGTGTGTGTGTGTGTGTGTGTGTGTGTGTGTGTGTGTGTGTGTGTGTGTGTGCATGCGTGCGTGTGTGTGTGTGTGTGTATATGTGTGTCTGGACGGGCTTACGGAAGAGGCGGAGAAAAACGGATGTAGAAAGAAAACACTGAATCCAGCCTTACAAAAGTCTCTATATATTCAACCAGAAAACAGCTTCAGTGCAACAGCTGTCTGATCACCTTACACACAGCGCGTGCACATTACATTCAGTGTGTGTGGTTGTGTGTGGATCTGTGTGTGCCCTGCAGAGAGAGAGGAAGTTTTTGTGATATTACACCAACCTGATATTCCTCCGCCGACCACCACCACGTCGTAGGTGTTGCTGGCTGCAGTCATGGTGCCCTGTGTGTGTGTCCGTGTCTCCGTGGATCCGCACGTCGCGCCGAGGAGCACATCTGTATTAAAAGCGCGAGGCAGGCCCACTCCCCCCTGACTCCTCCCCCAGAGACAGGATGGGAGGGGAGTGTGTTCTGGTTTATTTTATATTTAACTGCATATTTGATCTTTTACTGCATTCTATTTCAATGTAAATACTGCTTTATTTCATTTTCGATGTTACTATGTTTTTCCTTATTATTTTGTAATGTTATTATAGTGTTCTTATAATAGTTCTCTATCTGTGATTTCACTTGTATGTATGGTAGAATGGTGCAAACTCCAGTCACTTCATAAGGAAAGCAAGTTTAATCACTATCTTGAAACATGTATATTTTCCACATATATATATTTTCTTTAAATGTACTTTTTAATGCTATTTTATTTCTATTTCAGAAATATTTTGTACTGTTTATTTCTTGTGTCTTAAACATTGGGATCAATAAAGTACTTATCTATCCATCTATCGATCTTGAATCTACAGAACAAAAAGAAAACATACCAACACAATATTAAAATAGAGAACAAGATGAAACACCAGCAGCGATCCAAATTAAAAGCAACATTAAAAAAAAATAGGTTTTTAATTTGCTTTTAAACATTTCAATGGAGTTTGCTGTTCTAAGATCCACGGCCGCTAAAATTAAAGATAAAATAGAATACAAATTAAAATAATAATACAAAAATAAAGTGATATGGTACATGTTGGATATAATATACTCCTCCAGCCACTTCACAAGGCAACATTATACATTACATTACATTGCATTTAGCTGACGCTTTTATCCAAAGCAACTTACAATAAGTGCGTTCGACCAACAAGATACAAACTTGAAGAAAACAGAATCATAAAGTACATCAGGTTTCATAGAGCTAAACATTTCAAGTGCTACTCAACTGGCTTTAGGTAAGCCATGTCCTAGTATATAAGTGCTTTGTTATTAATCAATCAATCAACAACTGTATTAATCCCGCAAGGGGCAATTGGTTATGAGCAGCAGTTTATGTCATGAACACAGGCAGGAACATACAAGAAGAAAACACACAGATACACCCGGGAGCACAGATGTGGATAATTCCAATTTACACGATAAATAGTTCAAAGCATCACAATAATAAATAAATAAATAAATAATCAAGTTAAAAGCCTTTTCAAGAATTTAAAAGTTTGAGTGCAGAAGGGATGAATGATTTAGAAAAGCGATTAGTCCTTTGATCAGGCAGAGCATATCTACGCCCTGATGGCAACAGACGAAATTCATGTGAAAGTACGTGACCTGGAGAGTTCAGGATGCTCTCTGCTTTCCGCAGAATCTGTTGGTTACTCTCTCATCCTCTCTGGACTCTCTCTGTCCTCTCACATCTCGGCAGGCTCGTCAGTCCCCTCCTGCTCCCTGGCTAAATGATGCACTGCGTGCTAATAGAACCGTCCTTAGGGCAGCAGAGCGGAAACTGTGGAAATCCAAACACCGTGACGACCTCCTAACCTATCAAGCTCTCCTCTCCTCTTTCTCTGCTTCGATCTCTCAGGCAAAAAGCACTTTCTTTCAAGATAAGATCCAATCTTCCTATTCCAATCCTAAAAAACTATTTTCCATCTTCTCCTCCCTCTTGGACCCTCCAAAAGCCCCTCCCCCCTCCTCACTTCTGTCAAGCGACTTTGTTACCCACTTTGAAAAAAAGGTTGATGATATTCGCTCTTCTTTTCTGACTCACCTTTACTCACCGCTGGGTCACCAGACCCTCCTTCCACCACACACCTTACCTCCTTTTCCCCTCTCTCTCCAAGTGAGGTTCTTACCCTCATTACCTCTGCCCGCCCTACCACCTGTCCTCTGGACCCTATCCCTTCAAACCTCCTTCAGACTATCGCTCCTGATATTCTACCGTTTCTCACCCACTTTATCAACACTTCTCTAACTTCTGGTCACTTTCCAAACAGTCTCAAGGAGGCTTTCTCAACAACTCTCCTGTTATCTCCATCAGAACAACCTTCTGGATCCGCACCAGTCTGGTTTGAAGGCAGGTCACTCCACAGAAATTGCTGTCACGGAGGAACTGCACACTGCCAAAACTGCATCCCTTTCCTCTGTCATCATCCTGTTGGACCTGTCTGCTGCATTCGACACGGTGAATCATCAGATCCTCCTTCGCACTCTCCAAGAACATGGAGTTTCAGGCTCTGCACTTTCCCTCCTCACCTTATACCTGAAAGACTGTACCTACAGGGTGACTTGGAGAGGGTCGGAGTCCGACCCTTGTCAATTAACTACAGGGGTCCCTCAGGGCTCTGTTCTTGGTCCCCCTCCTCTTCTCCCTGTACACAAACTCGATCGGATCAGTCATTAGCCCGCATGGTTTTTCTTACCACTGCTACGCTGACGACACCCAATTAATTCTGTCCTTTCCCCGCTCAGAGACCCAGGTCGTCGCACGCATCTCTGCTTGTCTAGCTGACATCTCTCAGTGGATGTCTGCTCATCACCTCAAGCTCAACCTTGACAAGACTGAGCTGCTCTTACCTCCCGGGAAAAGATTGTCCCACTCTTGACCTAACAATCAACATCGGCACCTCAGTTGTTTCCCCGACTCAGACTGCAAGGAATCTGGGTGTGATCCCTAGATAACAACCTGTCCTTCACTGCAAACATCGCTGCTACAACCCGTTGCTGCAGATACACGCTTTACAACATCAGGAAGATACGTCCCCAGCTGACACAGAAAGCGACTCAGGTTCTGGTCCAGGCTCTCGTCATCTCACGCCTAGACTACTGCAACTCCCTCCTGGCTGGTCTACCTGCATGTGCCATCCGACCTCTGCAGCTCATCCAGAATGCAGCGGCTCGTCTGGTCTTCAACCTTCCTAAATTCTCCCACACCACTCCGCTCCTCCGCTCCCTTCACTGGCTTCCAGTAACTGCTAGAATCCACTTCAAGACACTGGTACTTGCTTACCATGCTGCGAATGGATCTGGCCCTTCCTACATCCAGGACATGGTTAAACCGTACACCCCAGCGCGTGCACTACGCTCTGCATCAGCCAAACGACTCGCTGCACCCTCGCTGCGAGGGGGACCCAAGTTCCCATCGGCAAAAACACGTGGGTTTGTTGTCCTGGCTCCAGGATGGTGGAATGAGCTCCCCATTGACATCAGGACGGCAGATAGCTTGCACATCTTCCGGCGCGAACTGAAAACTCATCTCTTTCGACTCCACTTCGAGCGTTAGAACTATTAACGAAGCACTTTTATACTAATAAAGGACTGGCTTATCTAAAGCCAGTTGAGTAGCACTTGAAATGTTTGTCTCTATGAAACCTGATGTACATTATGATTCTGTTTTCTTCAAGGTTGTGTCTTCCTGGTCGAATGTACTTATTGTAAGTCGCTTTGGACAAAAGCGTCAGCTAAATGCAATGTAATGGAGTTGTCTCTCTGTTTCACGCCAATGATCTTGGAGCAGGTTTTAACAATGCTGTTCAGGCTGTTCCTGTCTTTCAGTGTAAGGCTATGGAACCAGCAGATAAAAGAAAAACAAATAAGGCTCTCAATGAATGCTTGGTAAAAACGACAAAGAATGAAAGGCCTGACAGAGAAAGAGTTCAGTTTGCGAAGAAGGTGCATTCTCTGTTGACCCCGCTTCAAAATACACTCAGTTTTCACATCAAAGTTTAGGTGGTCATCGAAAATGGTGCCCAAGTATTTGTATGATGTGACAATTTCTACCTTGTCATTGTGCACTCCTTAGGAACATCCTTGAGACGTCTAAAATCAATGATCAATTCCTGGGTTTTAGAGAGATTTAAATCCAGAAAACTGTCATCGCACCAGGAAATAAAATCGGCAAGAGCACCTTCGTGGCCTGATTCTGAGCCGCTAAGGAGGGACAAGAGGGCGGTATCGTCAGAGAATTTAACCAAGTAGCTGTTGTCTTGCATGCTCCTGCATTTATCAGTGTACATTATAAAAAGTAGGGGCGAAAGAACGCATCCTTGAGGCGAGCCCGTGGAAGTGATGACAGAGTCAGAGAGGCGTCCATTGACAGACACCGTCTGAATTACAGTACCTTTTGTTGATATAAAAGCATATTCCACCCCCGCAGGATTTGTTTGTTATGACAGGCGACCGGTCCATCCGAACAGGGTACCCAAAACAGCTGATGTGTAGGTCCGCGTTGCTGTCAGAGGCTTTCAGCCACGTCTCAGTGAATGCCAGCAGACACGCGTCCCTGTAATCTCGCTTGAATTTAGCACAAGCCTCCAATTCGTCCAATTTGTTCCGTAGGGATTGAACATTGGAGAGAAGGATAGTTGGGAGCGGGGGGAGCCGGCGTCGGTTGTCTAGCCCGTTTGTCCTCAGTCTGCGTTGAACGCCTCCGAGTTCTATCGCTGGAATTGGAGTCGAAAGAGATGAGTTTTCAGTCTGCGCCGGAAGGTGTGTACGCTATCTGCTGTCCTGATGTCAATGGGGAGCTCATTCCACCATCTTGGAGCTAGGATAGCAAACCCACGTGTTTTTGCTGATGGGAACTTGGGACCCCTGTCGCAGTGCGAGGGTGCAGCGAGCCGTTTGGCTGATGCAGAGCGGAGTGCACGTGCTAGGGTGTACGGTTTAACCATGTCCTGGATGTAGGAAGGGCCAGATCCATTCGCAGCATGGTAAGCAAGTACCAGTGTCTTGAAGTGGATTCTAGCAGTTACCGGAAGCCAGTGAAGGGAGCGGAGGAGCGGAGTGGTGTGGGAGAATTTAGGAAGGTTGAAGACCAGACGAGCCGCTGCATTCTGGATGAGCTGCAGAGGTCGGATGGCACATGCAGGTAGACCAGCCAGGAGGGAGTTGCAGTAGTCTAGGCGTGAGATGACGAGAGCCTGGACCAGAACCTGCATGGCTTTCTGGGTCAGCTGGGGACGCATCCTCCTGATGTTGTAAAGCGTGTATCTGCAGCAGCGGGTTGTAGCAGCGATGTTTGCAGTGAAGGACAGTTTGTTATCTAGGGTCACACCCAGATTCCTTGCAGTCTGAGTCGGGGAAACAACTGAGGTGCCGATGTTGATTGTTAGGTCAAGAGTGGGACAATCTTTTCCCGGAAGGAAGAGCAGCTCAGTCTTGTCAAGGTTGAGCTTGAGGTGATGAGCAGACATCCACTGAGAGATGTCAGCTAGACAAGCAGAGATGCGTGCGACGACCTGGGTCTCTGAGCGGGGAAAGGACAGAATTAATTGGGTGTCGTCAGTAGGGCTGTGCGATTATGGCAAAAATCATAATCACGATTATTTGGGTCAATAATTGATATCACGATTATTTTGACGATTATTCATTGACCATCTATTGAACTTTAAAACAAATAATATTTTACCAATAAACAAGATCAACAAATATGTTGGAGCGCACTTCCAAAGCCATACTAAACATATATTAATATGATAAATAAAAATAAATTAGACCAAAATAAATTAAATCAAATATGATGCAGTGCACTGTCACAACCTACTGAACACTCCTTAACATATAGCCAACATTAAGGTAAAACATATTCAACATATTACACTCAGTTAAACGTTGAAGGCTGGCCAACCGTCATGGTCCAGAAGTAACAGGAAATAAATGTTGAACTACAATTTAAGACCAAATAAAAATGTTTAGGCCACCATGGCAAATGCTGGTAGGGCTGCTCGTGTCATCTCTTAAAGATGTTTTGCAAGAAACAACAGCCTGTTGACATGGTCTGGTTTCAGAGATGAGCGCAGGCAGGTGACGATATTGCCACCTGTACTGAAGACCCTCTCTGAAGAGGAACTTGTGGCAGTGCTGCCACATATGACACAGGAAGAAAAGAAAAGACACTGAACCCTTTCTTTGCCATTATATAAAAATAGTGTTGCTACAAAAGTATAAATGAGGCTTACTAATAAGACAACTCAGATCTGAAGCTACACAGGAATCTGCTGCAACAGTGCAATAAAAAAGACAACATTAATAGAATCAAACCCTTTTTTTGTTGCATTTTATTAGAGTTTAAAAAGAAATGCCTTTAAAATAGGATGCAAGCAACACTAGTTTCTTAACCTGAATTGATAATAGACTATAATCAATTTAAACAGAACAGATCTTAATGTTTGCATTCTTATACCATTTTGTACAATAATTATAATGAATAAGTTCAAACAAATTAAAATTTACAGCTGATTAATAACGGTATCTAACTTGAGTTTTTATTATATCAAAAACCTGTTGAAATGCTACTGTTATTTTTACTGTCCCCCAAAAGCGCGTCAGCAGCCTCCAGGAATGCTTCCTTCACAACTTCGCCGTCTTTGAAAGACTTCATGTGTTTCTCAAGAACGTGACTGACACGATAAGATGCTCCGGTAGCAGCCTTGCTCTTGTTGTTGGGCCTGGTGAAAATGGACTGCTGTGCATTTAGCTGTCCTTTCAGGCCCCTCCCCTTTTGGAGCGTAGGGCAGAATTAGGAGGGAATTCCGTCTCGTAGCGTTTGTGCACTGTTTTGAAATGCCGCTCCTAAATGACCCTTCTTCGATAAAGCCACGCTCGCATTGCAGATGAGACAGATGGACTTTGAATTGGAATAGATACAAAAATAATCATCCTCCCACTCGGAGTGAAAATTATATATTTTGGGCTTTTTTGCTTCTGCCATAATTGTGGTCTTGTGTGTGTGCGGACTGTCACTCCTGTTGACACGGACAACGTCAGCGAAATAGTGCCCACTGCCCACCAGCCACGCCCCGACACATGGGGTCACGCCAATCACCAAGCTTTGATGCGTTCAAGTGCATTATTCTGGAACAGGAAGATTATGTTATAGGACATTAACGATAACATAGAATATTGTTGTTCTATTTTTAGACACATCTCGCAATCGACTGGGAATCTCCCCGCGACTCTTCTTTTTAATGAGTTGCTGCTCTTGTTCTGACATCTTCGCTTGCGCTGATCACTCACTCCCACGTGGCCGAGTGGGCTTTTAGGGAGGGGCGAAAGCGCACCCAGCAAAAATAATCGTATTTTGTCAATTATGCTGTTTTCATAATCGTCGCAAGCCATAATCGTAATCGCGATTAAAATACGATTAATTGCACAGCCCTAGTCGTCAGCGTAGCAGTGGTATGAAAAACCATGCGGGCTAATGACAGATCCGAGCGAGTTTGTGTACAGGGAGAAGAGGAGGGGACCAAGAACAGAGCCCGGAGGGACCCCTTTAGTTAATTGAAGAGGGTCAGACTCGGACCCTCTCCAAGTCACCCTGTAGGTGCGGTCTTTGAGGTATGAGGTGAGGAGGGAAAGTGCAGAGCCTGAAACTCCAAGTTCTTGGAGAGTGCGAAGGAGGATCTGATGATTCACCGTGTCGAATGCAGCAGACAGGTCCAACAGGATGATGACAGAGGAGAGGGAGGCTGCTTTAGCAGTGTGCAGTTAATAATAATAATAATAATAATAATAATGGGTTCCATTTATAAAGCACTTCATATTTGATTTCAAATCCCGAAGTGCTACAAGTAGTGAGCATGAACAGTATAAATAAACATTACACAACACGGTAGAATTAATAAAAAGCAATAAAAAATAAATCAAAGGGTGATAAAAAGGTCTAGGCAAAGGCTCTTTTGAAGAGATGGGTTTTGAGGCCTTTTTTAAAAGCCTCCACGGTCTGTGGTGCTCTCATTTGGTCGGGGAGAGCGTTCCACAGACTGGGAGCAGCCGAGCAGAAGGCCCGGTCTCCCATAGTACGGAGCTTAGTCCTGGGGGGTTTGAGGAAGTTGGAGTTGCTGGAGCGGGTGGTCCGCAAGGAGCTATGGGGGGTGTGACGAAGGTAACTTCGTCACTATGGACTGACGGCTTCAGGCCGGGTAATATTGCACTTTATTAGCGTGATTGCACAGTACAGTTGACATTACATATTTGCACATAATTCATACTAATTATTGAGCCAGTATCTTTTAACTGATTAAACCGTATTTATTGGAATGTTGTCTGGCAGGTGCTGGTCGGGTCCTCGGCTCCGCCTGAAAAGATAGGGGAGTTTGCGAGAGCGCCGAGAGTAGTTATGCTGGTGTAAGGATGACAGCGGTTGAGAGTAATCGGGGTGCAAATAATATGTTGATGTCTGTGGCTGATGATTGTGTGCACCTGGTGTCCTGTGTTGTCTCCTCCCCCCTCACCTGTGTCTTGTTGTGCTGATTAGAGTGGGTGTATTTAGGGTCTGTTGCCCTGTCTGTTTTGGAGGCTGGTAGGGTGTGTGAGATCCTTGTGGCTGCAGGATGTGTGCAAGGAGAACAGCAGGATTGAGGCTGTGAACTTTGTGCACATGATTTTAATAAATGCCCACGTCGGGTTATATTTTTGGACGTTCTGCCTCTGCCTCGTTGCTTGGTCTGGGCCGCTCAACGGTCAGCTTCACAGGGGGTGAGGAGTTCCTTGAGGTAGGGAGGGGCAGTTCCATGGACACACTGGTGGGTGAAGACGGAGACCTTGAATTTGATCCTCAGTTCCACGGGTAGCCAGTGTAGTGCTTTAAGGATGGGGGTGATGTGATCATATTTGCGCACCCTCATCAGGATCCTAGCAGCGCTGTTCTGAATGTATTGGAGCTTCTGGATGCTTTTGTTATGGATCCCGATGAGGAGTGCATTGCAGTAGTCCAGCCTGGAGGAGACAAAGGCGTGGACCAGCTTTTCGGCGTCAGACAGAGTGAGTGTGGGGCGGAGTTTGGCGATGTTCCTGAGGTGGTAAAAGGAGTTCTTACACAGCTGTTTAATGTGGGCCTCAAAGGTCAGATGGGCGTCCATTTTAACACCCAGGTTGGTGACTATTGAGGAGAGGGTAATGTCCTGGCCGGAGAAGGTGATGGTGGTGATGGTGGATGACCGAACCTGGTGTGGGGTGCCAACTATAATGGCTTCGGTCTTGGAGCTGTTGAGTTTCAGGAAGTTTTGCTTCATCCACGCCTGTATCTCCTCCAGGCAGGCAGTGAGTGTGGGTGAAGGCAGGGCTGCAGAGGAGGTAGGGTTGATCCTGAGGTACAGTTGGGTGTCATCAGCGTAGCAATTGAATGATACTCCATGTCGGCTGATGATAGAGCCAAGGGGGAGCATGTAGAGTGTGAAGAGGGTGGGGCCGAGAACTGATCCTTGAGGGACACCACAGGTGACGTTGTGGGTACCCGACTCTGCCTTGCCCAAGGAGACAGACTCTGTTCTCCCGGTGAGGTATGATCTGAACCAGTCAAGGGGAGAGTCAGAGAGTCCGATGGTGGACTGCAGACGATGGAGGAGGATGCCGTGATCGACGGTGTCGAAAGCTGCAGTGAAATCGAGGAGGATGAGGAGAGAGGGAGAGCCAGCATCAGCCGTCATCAGCAGGTCGTTGGTGACCCTGACCAGGGCAGTTTCTGTGCTGTGGCCTGAGCGGAAACCAGACTGGAACTTCTCAAATAAGTTGTTGGAGTTTAGGTGGTCCTGGAGCTGAGCAGAAACTAGTTTTTCCAGCACCTTTCATAGAAAAGGAAGGTTGGAAATGGGTCTGTAGTTGGCCAGGACTCCCGGGTCAAGGGAGGGTTTTTTGAGACGAGGTTTGATGACAGCGGTTTTTAGGGCAGAGGGGACATGGCCAGCCTGGAGAGAGAAGTTTACGATCTTAGTGATCATGGGGCTCATGGTACAGATGTACGATTTTACAAGAGCTGACGGAAGGGGGTCCAGGACACAGGTGGAGGGCTTCATCCTCCTAACGATTCCCTCAACCTCTCGCTGAGAGATGTCCGTGAAACCGCGAAGAGGCTGGGTTGCAGAGGGGCTAGAGAGGAGGGAGCGGATAGTATCAACTTTGTTAGTGAAGAAGGCGGCAAAGTTGCTACACTGCTTCTCAGTGGAGTCGGAGTGTAGAGGACTTTGGGGTTTGAGGAGGTGGTTTATGGTGGAGAAGAGTTGCTTGGAGTTTCCAGTACTGTTGTTGATGAGGGAGGAGTAGTACTGGGACCGTGCATCTCTGAGGGACTGTGCATCTCTGAGGGACTGTGCGTAGGCCTTCTGGTGTTCACGATAGGCTAACCGGTGAACAGTGAGTCCTGAGGCCTTGAGCCGCCGCTCAAGGACACGCCCAGCTGTCTTCATTCTCCGCAGTTCGCCGGTGTACCATGGGGCTGAGCGCGAGAAGGTGACCATCCTGGTTTTGAGGGGGGCGTGAAGATCAAGGAGACTGTTAAGGGACTGGTTGTAATATGCAACTGACTCATTTACTGATGAGAAGTTGGCGGAAGAAAGATGCTGGAGGTCCAGGGTCATGGTGTCCGGGTTGATGTTCCTCAGGTTCCTGAAGCGGATTTGGCGTTTGGGCATGCTGAGTGGGGATTGCAAAGAGAGCTCCATAGAGATGGTCTTGTGGTCAGACACCCCCAAGTCATACACTAGCAGATTGCTGATGGGGGCGGAGTTTGTGATGACCAGGTCGAGCGTGTGGCCCTTGGCGTGTGTGGGGACATTAACATGCTGTGTCAGATTGAGGCAGTCCAGAAGTAGCAGAAACTCAGTGCCAAAGTGGCAGGAAGGGGGAGTCGACGTGAATATTAAAATCTCCAAGTATGATAATATTGGCAGAGGTTGTGCATAGCGTAGTGAGAAGGTCTTGTATCTCTGGGATGAAAGCTGAGTTGGGTTTGAGTTCCTCAGAGACAGCAATGAGGGCAGTTTCTGTGGAGTGACCTGCCTTGAAACCAGACTGGTGCGGATCCAGAAGGTTGTTCTGATTGAGATAACAGGAGAGTTGTTTAAAGACAGCGCGTTCAAGTGATTTAGACAGGAACGGGAGGAGAGAGACAGGCCTGTAGTTTATAACATCAGATAGGTTGAGAGTGGGTTTCTTTAGGAGAGGGTTTACTCTAACCTCCTTGAGACTGTTTGGAAAGTGACCAGAAGTTAGAGAAGTGTTGATGAAATGGGTGAGAAACGGTAGAATATCAGGAGCGATAGTCTGAAGGAGGTTTGAGGGGATAGGGTCCAGAGGACAGGTGGTAGGGCGGGCAGAGGTAATGAGGGTAAGAACCTCACTTGGAGAGAGAGGGGAAAAGGAGGTTAGTGTGTTGGTGGAAGGAAGGGTCTGGTGACCCAGCGGTGAGTAAAGGTGAGTCAGAAAAAGAAGAGCGAATATCATCAACCTTTTTTTCAAAGTGGGTAACAAAGTCGCTTGACAGAAGTGAGGAGGGGGGAGGAGCTTTTGGAGGGTCCAAGAGGGTGGAGAAGATGGAGAAATTTTTTTGGGATTGGAATAGGAAGATTGGATCTTATCTTGAAAGAAAGTGCTTTTTGCTTGAGAGATCGAAGCAGAGAAAGAGGAGAGGAGAGCTTGATAGGTTAGGAGGTCGTCACGGTGTTTGGATTTCCACCATTTCCGCTCTGCTGCTCGAAGGACGGTTCTATTAGCACGCAGTGCATCATTTAGCCAGGGAGCAGGAGGGGACTGACGAGCCTGCCGAGATGTGAGAGGACAGAGCGAGTCCAGAGTGGATGAGAGAGTAGAGAGGAGAGTTTCTGCAGCAGAGTTTGGAGGCAGGAGTTGGAACGAGTCAGAGGAAGGGAGGGCTGAGAGCACCGACGAGGCAAAGCTAGAGGGGGAGAGGGAACGAAGGTTACGGCGGACAAGTGCAGGATGGGAAGAGATTAGTTTGTTATGTTTGGAAAGGGATAGAGAGAATGAAATGAAGAAGTGATCGGATGTGTGGAGCGGGTTTACAGAGAGGTTAGAAGTAGCGCAGTTCCTTGAGAATATGAGATCAAGGACATTGCCAGCTTTATGAGTCGGTGGGGACGGAGACAGTGAGAAAGCAAAGGCGGTTAACAGAGATGTTAGTTCGTCTATCTTCCCCGTCTGGAGGTTGAAGTCTCCGAGAAGTACAGCGGGAGGGCCAGTTTCAGGGATGAGTGAGAGGAGATTATCTAATTCCTCCAAGATGTCCCCCAAGGCGCCTGGTGGACGGTAGATAACAACAATGGTTAACTGTATAGGATGGGTTACTGTGACGGCATGGAACTCAAAGGTGGAAGGAGTGAAGTTAGGTAGCTTGAAGAGGGAAAAGCTCCATTTGGGAGAGAGCAGGAGACCAGTGCCACCTCCTCTGCCAGTGGGTATACACCTTTTAAAACAGGGCAATTCATATAGTGATTAACAAACATTAAAAAGAGCATTCAGAAATAGTGCATGGAGAAACTAAATGTAAACGGCATTTCAAAAACAGTCATTAAAAAGCAAAGAGAATCAAATAAACATAAAAGCTTACATATAGAATAACACAGGTATAAAATACACGATTAAAAAGTTACAGTGCCGTGTGAGATGTGAAAGGTTCAATTAAAGAAAAGTCTTCAGCCTGGATTTCAAAGGACCTGCAGGTTTCTGGGAGTTAGTTCCACATGTTTGGAGCATAATAACTGAACACTGCTTCTCCATGTTTAGTAAGGATAACATGTTGAAATGATAGAAACACTTGCAAAGGTGGTGCAACATGAAAACCACACTTTGATGTTTCATTATTACCACTTTACTCATGCTTTCATTCAAAAGTGTGTCACTTTGTTCTGTAGTTTTCTGTGCATCTAAAGTGTCTGTGTTTCCTCCAGATGGAGTTTCTCTCCCACATGAAAGGGCTCCTTTAAATCAAACACACGTAGGTGAAAAGGAATAAGAGCTGATATGGAACATTGTATATTAGGGCCCCTTTAAAGTCGCTGCTGCCCACACACACACACACACACACACACACACACACACACACCACCACACACACACACACACCACACACACACATCACACACACACACACCACACACACACACACACACACACACACACACACACACCACACACACACACACACACACACACCACACACACACACACACACACACACAACACACACACACACACACACACACACACACCACACACACACACACCACACACACACACACACACACACACACACACACACACACACAGCACACACACACACACACACACACACACACACACACACACACACACACACACACACACACACACACACACACACACACACACACACACACACCACACACACACACACACACACACACACACACACACACACACACACACACACACACACACACACACACACACACACACCTTTGAAGTTCTAACTAAGACATTGAAATTCCCTCTTGGCTTCCTTTACAGATTTAAATGTTGTTTTTCAACTTCTTCCCGTAAGGGTTGGTCTCTGGATTATTCCTGTCCCAGCTGGACTACGGTGATACCATCTATAGATTTGCCTGTCCCTCTGTTTTGGCCCAACTTGACCCACTCTCCCATGCTGCACTGCGATCAAAAGCACCCTATAGGACTCATCAAACTGTTATAGTAACTGTAGAAATAAGATATCACGGTACAACGTAGATCACTTGAATGGACATATCTACATATAAGGATTGTTTCATATATTTACATAAGTGTGCAGATGTGAGTGCAGGTTAAAGTCCAGTCCTGGTTACTGGACTTTAACAGTAACAGAGTATTTCTACACTCTGGTACTTCTACTTTTACTACAAGATCTGAGTACTTCTACTTTTACTACAAGATCTGAGTACTTCTACTTTACTCAAGTACACTATCTGAGTACTTCTACTTTTACTCAAGTACAAGATCTGAGTACTTCTACTTTTACTCAAGTACAAGATCTGAGTACTTCTACTTTTACTCAAGATCTGAGTACTTCTACTTTTACTCAAGATCTGAGTACTTCTACTTTTACTCAAGTACAGTATATGAGTGCAGGTTAAAGTCCAGTCCTGGTTACTATAGGTTTTTATATATAGGTTTTAATGCATGTAAATGGTCTCCAAAGGCTAAATTCCCTCCAGATGGAGTTTCTCTCCCACATGAAAGGACTCCTTTAAATCAAACACACAGTAGGTGAAAAGAAATAAAAGCAAATATGGAACATTGTATATTAGGGCCCCTTTAAAGTCGCTGCTGCCCTCTGCTGACGACACACACACACACACCTGCAGCTGCTTCAATAATACCTCACTATCTCCATAGCAGTGACAGACAAAGAAGAAACGAACATGTCCCAACCACTTTGCCTTTGGATCATTTGTCAAAAAAAGAATTGTACATTTTGAGAATGCACAATAGATCATGTTCAATCTGGAGGACTGTTCTCACTTCCTGGGTGTATTTCTGGAAACCCAAGTGGTGCAATTTGGACACGCCTGTTCCTTTGAGGAATAATTGAATAGAGAGTAGTAAAGCAATGAATGATCCTGCCTTGCAGCACCGTAGCAAAGTTACTGCACTAGTTGTCAAGCATACGTATGAATAAACAGTGTGTATGTATTGTTTGCAGGGCCCGCTTAATGTAGTGTTTTTGGAGTCTGAACACTACGCTTCCTAACAAAGTGACACTTGTCCTTTTCCTGGAGATCTTCAAACACACACATTTTCTGCAGCCTCTCCATTTGTTTCCCTGATGAATAAATCAACGTATTGTTCTACATGAGAGTGAACAGATGTGTACGAACACGTTTACAGTAAAAGCAGGTTTTTCATTTTCGATTCAACCAGTAGATAGAAAGACAAACTGTTGAATTGCTGATACAGCAGGGATCCAAGAAGCGTGTTAGGACAGAAATATAAAACGTATTTTCCAGAAGACATTTTTACTGTCAAGGGGATTTGGTTTAATTTACCACATGCATTTTCAATTAAACTTTACCATTTAAAACACAGATATAGTTTTGCTGTTGTAGAAAAAGCAACCAATGCTCCTCTTCTTTCAAGAATGGAAGGCAACACAGGGTGAGTTATTAATATACAAATGATCATTTTGGGGGTTTACGGATTTCTACATGTGTTTTTAATTTCATTACAACTGTGTTTAACTTATATAAGCCTACTACCTGCACCTTAGAGCTTCTGAATCAGCACATTATCCAAATATATTTACTATACTTATGCATTTATGTACATTATTACTACATTGTTTGTTATGTGAGTTCATTGAAACCTCCTACACTTTACTTCTCTTTGCACTTTCTGGTTGGATGCAAAGTGCATTTATTTGTGCAATGATAATAAAGTTGATCTAGTATCGAAGTTAGATTTCCAACAATGCTTCAAGATCAGATCCTGTTTTAACAGACTGACCACCAGAGGGCGACAGACACTAAAGAATGAGCAGCCTGACCATCAGGAGGAGAACGTGAGACTTGAGGAATACAAGCTTCACAGCAGAAGAGTTCTTTACAGAATATCCACCAGCTACCCTGCAGTATACAAAGCCATTCAGACTAGCTGCACCTTCACCAGCTTTGAGAACACTTTCATGATCAATCATTATAAAACATATCATATATATTATTCTGAAATGGACCAATCTGCACGACGACTACTTTTACTGTCTTTCACTATATTTTGATGAGAATACTTTTCTACTTTCACTTGAGGAACATTTTGAATGCAGGACTTTTACTGTAACAGAGTATTCCTACACTCTGGTACTTCTACTTTTACTCAAGTACAAGATCTGAGTACTTCTACTTTTACTCAAGTTCAAGATCTGAGTACTTCTACTTTTACTCAAGTACAAGATCTGAGTAATTCTGCTTTTACTCAAGTTCAAGATCTGAGTACTTCTACTTTTACTCAAGTACAAGATCTGAGTACTTCTACTTTTACTCAAGTACAAGATCTGAGTACTTCTACTTTTACTCAAGTACAAGATCTGAGTACTTCTACTTTTACTCAAGTACAAGATCTGAGTACTTCTACTTTTACTGAAGTACAAGACCTGAGTACTTCTACTTTTACTCAAGTACAAGATCTGAGTACTTCTACTTTTACTCAAGCACAAGATCTGAGTACTTATACTTTTACTCAAGTACAATATCTGAGTACTTCTACTTTTATTCAAGTACAAGATCTGAGTACTTCTACTTTTACTCAAGTACAAGATCTGAGTACTTCTACTTTTATTCAAGTACAATATCTGAGTACTTCTACTTTTACTCAAGTACAATATCTGAGTACTTCTATTTTTATTCAAGTACAATATCTGAGTACTTCTACTTTTACTCAAGTACAAGATCTGAGTACTTCTACTTTTATTCAAGTACAATATCTGAGTACTTCTACTTTTACTCAAGTACAAGATCTGAGTACTTCTACTTTTATTCAAGTACAAGATCTGAGTACTTCTACTTTTATTCAAGTACAAGATCTGAGTACTTCTACTTTTATTCAAGTACAAGATCTGAGTACTTCTACTTTTATTCAAGTACAAGATCTGAGTACTTCTACTTTTACTCAAGTACAAGATCTGAGTACTTCTACTTTTACTCAAGTACAAGATCTGAGTACTTCTACTTTTATTCAACTACAATATCTGAGTACTTCTACTTTTACTCAACTACAATATCTGAGTACATCTACTTTTCAGGGACGGGCAGTGACAGTCGGTCCGTTCCTCTAGTCTGTCGGTCTCAAATCTAAAGGGTGCGATAACGATTTGAATCCAATATGCATAAACAGTGGACACTGTTTACACGCAGCCCTCAAACCACACACGGCCAGAAAGCTCATCCAACAGTTAGAACCTACGTACGAGACACAACCTATAGTCAGAAAAAAGTGTGATATGTTTCTGATATTTTACACACATGATATTATGAATACTGTGTGTATACCTTGGTGTGATTATAAGTGCATGTGAGTTCATATTGGCATGAATTCATGCAAAATCGTTTTTATACGTCCTATTCATTGTCTCAATGCGCTCATTACATTGCATTTAGCTGACGCTTTTATCCAAAGCGACTTACAATAAGTACATTCGACCAGGAAGACACAACCTTGAAGAAAACAGAATCATAAAGTACATCAGGTTTCATAGAGACAAACATTTCAAGTGCTACTCAACTGGCTTTAGATAAGCCAGTCCTTTATTAGTATAAAAGTGCTTCGTTAATCGTTCTAACGCTCGAAGTGGAGTCGAAAGAGACTCATACATCTTAAGAAGGTTATCACCAAACATTTAAAAATGTTTTTAAAGAACGTTGTCCTACCTTTCAGAAGAACATTCTGGGAACCAAAATAAAACGTCCCGCTGAAAACATTCCTCGGACAACGAATGGTAACAAACACTTCTAGCTGGGAACTCACACACGCCACCGCAAACATGCAATATCAGTTTACAGCTTATCATGAATTACGGTGACATCAGATTTTCTAAAACATCCTTTTGAAACAAATGCAACAAGTTTGTTTTTTAAAGCGCTCTAGAAATAAATCTGACGTTGACCATGACCGTGTTAATATTTGCCATCACAGGAACGTTTTATAACCTCCTGAAAACATTATCCGAATGTTGCTTTGAAAATCTTCTTTTGTTATCATGTAACATTGAGGGAACGTTTTATAAAGAAAATCTTTAATGTGTTAACCCACAACGTCCCAAACACATCCTTAGAATGTTGCAGGCAAAACGTTCCACATGTACTTGGTTACTTTCCACCAGTGTTACCTGAAACCACAGTGATGAAAGATGGACCCCTAAAAGTGACCAGACTCTGAACATTTAAATATGAAACTATAACACAAAGCCCCATTAGACACGTTTATTCTGTATAAACATGCAATAAAGTACCCTCTGAAGTATTGTAAAATACTGAAAGTACTTTCCCGTTGGCTCTCCTGTTGAAGACGTCGTTCCCTCAGAGTTCAGACAGTCAGGGAGTTTAAAGAGCTGCAGAACAATGTACATTATTGTCTTCATATGTTCTCAGTGAACGACGCGCTGACAGCCGTCCACGATTCCAACGTGTGGCTTTGAATGTCCTGCGAAACACACGGTGAGTTTCTGCTGAACGAGCAGAGACTGAAGCGCAGCGCAATAAAACTGCTTCTTATTAAACGCTCCGATGGTTGTGTTTAGGATCCAGGAGGAATAAAAGCGTGTGAATACAAAGAAAGGAGTGTGGCTGCTCACACCTGCAGAGGGTTACAAACTGTGTGTTTTCTTTAATAGGAAAGTCTGGAACCTGCACTTTATTTTATTGAATAACTTTTCATTTCTTACACGGCAACGGGACTTTAATTCTTCTATTTGTCTTGTAAATTATGTTTTAAAAAATAAAATGTGAATAAAATAGATATTACAAATATAAATCATATTTTAAAATAATATATACAAATAAGAATTAAAATGTGCACTTAGAAGATAGAATTAAAATATATATATATTTACATACACAATAATGTTTATCAAATAAAAGTTGTGTTTTTAAATTACTTATAGTGAAAAATACAAAGAAAGACATTTTCTTTTTTAAATAAGTAAAAACATTTATATTAACATTAGCGAAATAATATGCACATTTTACTATAATAATAATTAACAATAATAAATGTGCATATTACAATATATATCTTGGTTTTATTTCTCCTCTCCTGGCTTTTAAATGTCATATTATAATGTGTTTCTTTTGCACTTTGTCTGAATGCTTTTCCTGTTTTTTCTAAGCATTTTTAATCGCATTTTCGTTGAACTGTGCTTTATATATAATTAAGCTTGCCTTTGTTTCATACAAATGACAGCCTGCTCCCCAAAATAATTACACCTCCTGCTTCATGTCACACAATTCCTCCTCTCTCTCTGTGTGTGTGTGTGTGTGTGTGTGTGTGTGTGTGTGTGTGTGTGTGTGTGTGTGTGTGTGTGTGTGTGTGTGTGTGTGTGTGTGTGTGTGTGTGTGTGTGTGTGTGTGTGTGTGTGTGATAAAGGAGAGCCTCATGGAGAGGAGACAGCTCAGAAAGTGAGATTAATCTCCAGAGTGGAAGGAAAGACGTTTTTTTATTGAGTTCACGTGTGAAGCAGCCGGCCGTCGTCGGTGGGATTGAATAGTCTGCAGACAAGTTGAGCTGTTACATATGGCACACACACTGCAAACCTCCTCCTCGTGTCACGCTCGCTGTGAGGAGGGTTTTTATTGGGATGTTTAATTAATCCTCACTGGGAGATCCAGTTTTTTATTCTTCCTCAGGGTCAGCAGGTCTTTGTTTTATATTTCCACTCTTTTTTTTACGTGCAGCTTTATAATACCGCAGGCTGGTGTCTGACAGGTTTGAAAGAAGGTGAGCAGGTTACAAGTCTACGAGGATTTCACTACTGACACTTTCATCAGTGCAGAAATGACCTCCTGATGATCTTTATTTAACTTGTAATCATCAAATAAACTTTATTGTTCATGTTTAGCTCATGGTGAAAACCCTCTGGAAGTGAAGAAACGCTGTTATAATTCAAATGTACTCAAATAAGTCACATTTCTTAGTGGAAATGAACAACTAGTGGATACTTTTAGTTATAATTCTAAGGATTTTCTTATGTGAAATGACCACAATCTACATGTGTTAGCCTACATGTGGTGGCAAGTAATGTGTTAAAAAACAGACATTTAGTTACATGAAACAGAAATACTTGGTTAGGCTAAGGAAAGAAAAATGTGTAGTTTGGGTGTAAACAAAAGTATGTTTTTATGTCACTTAAAGTGGACATTGATAACATATTTGCTTTATCTTTTTATGAATGTAATGCTGATTAAACAATGCCATGGCTGCGAATTAGTAGTAGTGGTGTTGTAGTAATTGAACACAAAGTCAGGAGGACATCTAAAGTAGACTATCAGGTACTATTCAGATTTTAATTTTCTTAAACTCAAGCAATAGTGTTCTGAACTTGTGTGTGCATCTGGACCCGGTGACAACATTACCTATTGACGCAGCAACCACTGTAAGTTATATTCTTGTTTAATTAGACTTCTCGGTTTCATTTATTCGACTCTGTATAATTGTTACTGTAGCTAAAACGGCTAAATCGCTTTTGAGAGATTTTAAATCTCAGATCTGCTCAGGCGAAACCTGCTTTACAGCTCTCAGCACTCAAGCCTGCATTATTAACATAGGCAGGGCCAGTCTATTGATTGCGTGAAGTAGAACTGCGTGACTCAGTCATCCTTTAGCTCAAAAAGCATTTAAATACCGCATTTAGAAACTGATGAACTCAGTGTGCATCTGGACCCGGTGACAACATTACCTATTGACGCAGCAACCACTGTAAGTTATATTCTTGTTTAATTAGACTTCTCGGTTTCATTTATTCGACTCTGTATAATTGTTACTGTAGCTAAAACGGCTAAATCGCTTTTGAGAGATTTTAAATCTCAGATCTGCTCAGGCGAAACCTGCTTTACAGCTTTCAGCACTCAAGCCTGCATTATTAACATAGGCAGGGCCAGTCTATTGTCGCCCATCAGCTGTAGATAGTTAACTAATTAACTTCAGCTGTGAGAACTGAGCAATCAGGCGTCCATTTCGGGTAGCTCTTTCCTGGAGCGGCAGCTTCAGCGGCAGACAGGCTAAGACTGACAAAGACATTAGAGTCCTACGGGAGTAAGACTGACAAAGACATTAGAGTCCTACGGGAGTCACGAGGGAGGCAAAGAGGAGGCAAATCCTACTTTGATTGAGCTAAGTATCGTTGGCGTTTTTAATTTTTACTTTTGTTGTTTAGCCCCTCATGCTATAATCATGTGTATTTTCTCCATTCCTGTTCATGTGTCTTCTCGCAATTATCACTGGCCCCGTGTATCTCCTAATCGATATAACCGGCCTGCTCTCGTCTATCCCACAGTGCTCCACTGAGATCCATCATCTAGTTTCAGGTGGCCTGTGGAACTGCCAGTCAGCTGTTCCTAAGGCTGACTTCATCTCTGGCTACAGCCTCCCTGCAGTCTCTGGATTTCCTTGCTCTCACTGAGACCTGGATTACTCCATCCAACACATCCACCCCAGCAGCTCTCTCCACAGCATATTCCTTCTCCCATACACCCAGACCCACTGGCAGAGGAGGTGGCACTGGTCTCCTGCTCTCTCCCAAATGGAGCTTTTCCCTCTTCAAGCTACCTAACTTTACTCCTTCCACCTTTGAGTTCCATGCCGTCACAGTAACCCATCCTATACAGTTAACCATTGTTGTTCTCTACCGTCCACCAGGCGCCTTGAGGGACTTCTTGGAGGAATTAGATCATCTCCTCTCACACATCCCTGAAACTGGCCCTCCCGCTGTACTTCTCGGAGACTTCAACCTCCAGATGGGGAAGATAGACGAACTAACATCTCTGTTAACCGCCTTTGCTTTCTCACTCTCTCCGTCCCCACCGACTCATAAAGCTGGCAATGTCCTTGATCTCATATTCTCAAGGAACTGCGCTACTTCTAACCTCTCTGTAAACCCGCTCCACACATCCGATCACTTCTTCATTTCATTCTCTCTATCCCTTTCCAAACATAACAAACTAATCTCTTCCCATCCTACACTTGTCCGCCGTAACCTTCGCTCCCTCTCTCCCTCTACCTTTGCCTCGTCGGTGCTCTCAGCCCTCCCTTCCTCTGATTCGTTCCAACTACTGCCTCCAAACTCTGCTGCAGAAACTCTCCTCTCTACTCTCTCATCCACTCTGGACTCGCTCTGTCCTCTGACATCTCGGCAGGCTCGTCAGTCCCCTCCGGCTCCCTGGCTAAATGATGCACTGCGTGCTAATAGAACCGTCCTTAGGGCAGCAGAGCGGAAATGGTGGAAATCCAAACACCGTGACGACCTCCTAACCTATCAAGCTCTCCTCTCCTCTTTCTCTGCTTCGATCTCTCAGGCAAAAAGCACTTTCTTTCAAGATAAGATCCAATCTTCCTATTCCAATCCTAAAAAACTATTTTCCATCTTCTCCACCCTCTTGGACCCTCCAAAAGCTCCTCCCCCCTCCTCACTTCTGTCAAGCGACTTTGTTACCCACTTTGAAAAAAAGGTTAATGATATTCGCTCTTCTTTTTCTGACTCACCTTTACTCACCGCTGGGTCACCAGACCTTCCTTCCACCAACACACTAACCTCCTTTTCCCCTCTCTCTCCAAGTGAGGTTCTTACCCTCATTACCTCTGCCCGCCCTACCACCTGTCCTCTGGACCCTATCCCTTCAAACCTCCTTCAGACTATCGCTCCTGATATTCTACCGTTTCTCACCCATTTCATCAACACTTCTCTAACTTCTGGTCACTTTCCAAACAGTCTCAAGGAGGCAAGAGTAAACCCTCTCCTAAAGAAACCCACTCTCAACCCGTCTGATGTTATAAACTACAGGCCTGTCTCTCTCCTCCCGTTCCTGTCTAAAACACTGGAACGCGCTGTCTTTAAACAACTCTCCTGTTATCTCAATCAGAACAACCTTCTGGATCCGCACCAGTCTGGTTTCAAGGCAGGTCACTCCACAGAAACTGCTCTCATTGCTGTCACGGAGGAACTGCACACTGCCAAAACTGCATCCCTCTCCTCTGTCATCATCCTGTTGGACCTGTCTGCTGCATTCGACACGGTGAATCATCAGATCCTCCTTCGCACTCTCCAAAAACTTGGAGTTTCTGGCTCTGCACTTTCCCTCCTCACCTCATACCTGAAAGACCGTACCTACAGGGTGACTTGGAGAGGGTCTGAGTCCGACCCTTGTCAATTAACTACGGGGGTCCCTCAGGGCTCTGTTCTTGGTCCCCTCCTCTTCTCCTTGTACACAAACTCGCTCGGATCAGTCATTAGCCCGCATGGTTTTTCTTACCACTGCTACGCTGACGACACCCAATTAATTCTGTCCTTTCCCCGCTCAGAGACCCAGGTCGTCGCACGCATCTCTGCTTGTCTAGCTGACATCTCTCAGTGGATGTCTGCTCACCACCTCAAACTCAACCTTGACAAGACTGAGCTGCTCTTCCTCCCGGGAAAAGATTGTCCAACTCTTGACCTGACAATCAACATCGGCACCTCAGTTGTTTCCCCGACTCAGACTGCAAGGAATCTGGGTGTGACCCTAGATAACAACCTGTCCTTCACTGCAAACATCGCTGCTACAACCCGCTGCTGCAGATACACGCTTTACAACATCAGGAAGATACGTCCCCAGCTGACTCAGAAAGCGACTCAGGTTCTGGTCCAGGCTCTCGTCATCTCACGCCTAGACTACTGCAACTCCCTCCTGGCTGGTCTACCTGCATGTGCCATCCGACCTCTGCAGCTCACCCAGAATGCAGCGGCTCGTCTGGTCTTCAACCTTCCTAAATTCTCCCACACCACTCCGCTCCTCCGCTCCCTTCACTGGCTTCCGGTAACTGCTAGAATCCACTTCAAGACACTGGTACTTGCTTACCGTGCTGCGAATGGATCTGGCCCTTCCTACATCCAGGACATGGTTAAACCGTACACCCCAGCGCGTGCACTACGCTCTGCATCAGCCAAACGACTCGTTGCGCCCTCGCTGCGAGGGGGACCCAAGTTCCCATCGGCGAAAACACGTGGGTTTGCTATCCTGGCTCCAAGATGGTGGAATGAGCTCCCCATTGACATCAGGACGGCAGATAGCTTGCACATCTTCCGGCGCAAACTGAAAACTCATCTCTTTCGACTCCACTTCGAGCGTTAGAACGATTAACGAAGCACTTTTATACCAATAAAGGACTGGATTACCTAAAGCCAGTTGAGTAGCACTTGAAATGTTTGGCTCTATGAAACCTGATATACTTATATGATTCTGTTTTCTTCAAGGTTGTGTCTTCCTGGTCGAATGTACTTATTGTAAGTCACTTTGGATAAAAGCGTCAGCTAAATGCAATGTAATGTAATGTAATGAACTTAATTAATATTAGTTAGCACAACATACACCTCTTAAGCCCCACGGACCCGGTTCTGGGGCCAAAATCGCGTCATTTGCAGGAAACAACGTCTAAGGAACCTTCATATTTAATAAACTATGAATATTTTATATCCATATAATGGGAAAAAACTAATTTAACTGATCTTTTTCATTTTTTTCTTTTAAAAACACACAATGCTAACAGCGAGCCTCTGAATTAGCCCCGAGCGAAAAATGCTAGCCTATTACTGCACCGAAAATCACTCCTAGCTCCCTTATTACTTATCCTAGCTGCACATCCAACACATCGTTTATGATCGTAAGGAGACACAGAATCTAACGGTGCCCACCTCAACACTGAAAGATACAAACTCGTGACATTATCAACAAAAATGTACATCAAAACATGTGGCGCTAGGTAGCCTACAACGCTAACATGGTTTACCTTGGTTTTGTCTGGTCAAAACTGGTCTTCAATGGAATTAAAACGATAACAACGATGCTGTAGTTAATCCATAGGTTAATATCCAATGTGGCTGTGTCCCCTTTGACATGTTCTGATAATCTATAAGTAATAAAACTGCAATTCCGTTTTCAAACATCAGAGCAGGCCATTCCTACGCTCTGTAGCAAGATTGAATGCGCAAAGACGAAACCTTTTTTAACATGAGTGTGTGAGGGACGATTTCCCTTCGATTCTATTGGCTCTAACGGTCAGAAAGAGATGTCACATGTCAAAATCGAAGAAGGGGGGCCAGAGATAAGGAAAATCCACCCAAATGGCCCCAAAAGAGGGTTTTCTTGCTAAATCTGTCTAAAAATGTCAAATATCACTTGTTTTGCATCAATCTTGATACAGGGTACTTATTATATGTTGTACTTTGGATTCCTAAAGCTTTTAGTCTACTAACCCATCATCCAAGGTTAGTTTTCACTATAAGTACAAAATATCTTTTGGACGGACAATATAATTTACAGTTTTTTACTATTTTCAATCTGAATTTTTTTTTTAAATAAAAAACATCTATATTGATTCTGACTTTTCTACATCCAACTCACAGGTTTATCATTACTTTGAGAAAAAAGATTATTAATTTAACCCTTTTAGAAGGGAAGATATGGTCATTTGTTCTGGGAATGTCATTTTCGAGCCTGAAACCTGAAAAACAGGCTTGGGGCTTAAGAGGATAACCCATTCCTCTTTACGTAAGTCAAACAAGTCAAATCAAACCCCATTTTTGATGTTCAGGCTTTGAAATTATTAGCATTAAGATTATAATTATTATTATTATCTCTCCATGTAGTTCATGGTTTTTATCGTTAAGAGTTGGAGCGATTTGAAAATTATTTAAATATTTGACAAATACGTTTTGTAGTTCAATTCGTGCACAACGTTTTTCTTCTTTTCAAATTCACAATCTAACACCATGATATCAGGTATTGAGTTGCACAAACAATCTAAATTAAAGTGGCCTTTTGGCCCATAAAACCCAACATTAGTTTCTTAAAATTCAAAATAAATGCGGACAAGTTTGTGGTGTTGTAAAATTGAAGTGTTTACAATAAAAGAAACCACAATTGGTGAGTTGTTCTTCCTTTAATTCAGATAAACGGACAGCAAGCATTGATGTTTTCAGACGTATTCCCGCCACACACACATCCACACACTCACCTCCATGCACACACTCACACACACACACACATCCACACACTCACCCCCATACACACACTCACACACACACACACATCCACACACACTCACACATACACATCCACACACACACTCACCCCCATACACACACTCACACACACTCACACATCCACACACACACGCACACACTAACCCCCATACACACACATCACACACACATCACACACACACCACACACACACACACACACACACACACACACACACACACACACTCAACCCCACACACTCACACATACACATACACATACAAACATCCACACACTCACTCCTACACACACTCACTCACTCACTCACACACACACACATCCACACACACACACTCTCATACACACACACACACACACACTCACTCCTACACACACATCCACACCCTCACTCCCACACATACTCACACTCTCACACACACACATCCACCCCCCTACACACACTCACACACACACACACACTCACACACACACAGCCACCCCCCTACACACACACACACACACACACTGAATGAACCATATGTTTGAAGTGCGACTGTATTTTGACAGGAGAGTGAAAACATCAGTAACGATACACGACAGGCAGAAGCTACAGTTTCAATAAAGTAGTACAGGAAACATCACAATTAGAATAGATTACATTTAAACGACCAGTCTTCCTCCTCTTCCTCTTCCTCACCTGTCAGCCTCACTCACGTTTTATAACGGTCTGCAGGGAGTGTGTAAAACATTATTGGGGGATTTCTCGCAGGTGAAATCGCACCACACGTCTCATCCTTTTTTTCCCCATGCTGCTTTTTGTTAACGATCGTCGTGGTGCACGATGGGTTTTCTTTATGGCACAGATAGTTGTAAGGAGCTCTCAGACTGCGGTTACATGTGTGTTATGAATTATGGAGGCCTGTAATGAGCGAGGAGAGCTCCTGGTGCAAACGTTTGTGGAGAAGTGATTGAAAGTACATAATGCAGAGAGAAAAGAGTGTTCTGTGTCCCAGGTCAGTTTTAAAAGTCATCAGAGGGGGGAAGTAGTGGAGTAGAAATACATCGTTACTGTACTTAAGTACATATTTCTGGTATCAGTACTTTACTCCACTACTTATTTCTCTGACGACTTTTTACTTTGACTTCTTACATTTTGAACACAAATACATGTACTTTCTACTTCTTACATGTTGAACTCAAATACCTGTACTTTCTACTTCTCACATGTTGAACCCAAATACCTGTACTTTCTACTCTTACATGTTGAACACAAATACCTGTACTTTCTACTCTTACATGTTGAACACAAATACCTGTACTTTCTACTCTTACATGTTGAACTCAAATACCTGTACTTTCTACTTCTTACATGTTGAACCCAAATACCTGTACTTTCTACTTCTCACATGTTGAACTCAAATACCTGTACTTTCTACTTCTTACATGTTGAACTCAAATACCTGTACTTTCTACTTCTTACACTTTGAACTCAAATACCTGTACTTTCTACTTCTTACATGTTGAACCCAAATACCTGTACTTTCTACTTCTCACATGTTGAACACAAATACCTGTACTTTCTACTTCTTACAATTTGAACTCAAATACCTGTACTTTCTACTTCTTACATGTTGAACACAAATACCTGTACTTTCTACTTCTTACATGTTGAACTCAAATACCTGTACTTTCTACTTCTTACATGTTGAACTCAAATACCTGTACTTTCTACTTCTCACATGTTGAACTCAAATACCTGTACTTTCTACTTCTTACATGTTGAACTCAAATACTTGTACTTTCTACTTCTCTCATTTCCCAAACAGCTGGTTCCTTTAGTTTGAATGTGTGTTTGATGCGTGATCATTATTCGTTAGAGTCATTGCGTGCCTATTGATTTGAACACGATCCGTGTATCCATCATTTCCTGGTCTTCTCTAAAGAAGAGGAACCAATGGAAACGTTGTCATGGTGCCGTTGTTCAGCATGGAAACATTCATTAGCTAACAATGACATTATTGTTCTATTAATATAAAGGGAGGTCAGGTACTCTTTAAAACTGCTGCTAGTTATGGGGACTTTTTACTGAAGTACATTTCAAAGCCTCTTTACTTTGACTTGAGTAAAGAAGTTTAGTCAGTACTTCTACTTTTACCAGAGTATTTTTAAACACGAGTATCTGTACTTCTACTTGAGTAAAGGATGTGTCTCGAGCCGCCGTCGATTTTCCGATTTATATATTGGACTGATTAGTTTTGTAGTTCAATCTGTGCACAACCTTTTCCTTCTGGTATTTTCAAATTGACAATCGAACACCATGAAAACAGACAAAAAGTGATAATAATGCAGAAGGTAAAGAGGGTTCTGAGTCTCAGGTCAGTTTTAAATATCATTATCCAAACTCCCAAGATAGATGGATAGATCTCGAGCCGACCCGTCGATTTGTTCAATCCAAAGAGCTCCAGACAGATAGTTGTTTGTGGACAAATGATTGAAAGCACATAATAACGAGTGTTCTGAGTCCCAGGTCAGTTTTAAAGGTCACTATCCATCTCCCAAGATAGAGTTTCGAGCCGATCTGTCGATTATTTTCCAATCCAAAGATCTCCAGACAGCTTTGAGTCTCGAGGCCAACAGAGGAATGGTTTGAGAGTTCCTCAGCTGCACTCCTCACAGTTGCATGCGAGGATGTATCTGTACGTTGCGGTGATCCTTGTTCCTCCGGAGCAGCGCAGCCTCACCGCCTTCAGCTTGGAGGAGTGGGGTCTGCAGCAGGAGCAGGTGCTCTTGAAGGGCTGTTTGAGCACCGAGCTGAAGGAGATGAGCGGGTCTGAGCGTGTGGAGCGGCTGCAGTGACCCTCGCAGCGAGCCAGGAGCACCATCTGAACACAGCAGGAAGAAGAGTTAGGACGACATCAAATAACATTACAACGACTCCCTTTCCTCTCCGAAACACAGAGTTAAAGGCCCCTATTATGCAGTAAAATGTCTACATTTCACCACATTATATAACGTTATTGTAGAATGATAACAACAGTAGGAGACAGTAGCTTTCAGGACATTTCAGATGCATGATTTCATCAAGATTCAAAGGTTTTATTGTCATATGCTCAAAGCTTCAGTGTAGACATGGCAATGACATTCTTCTGACCTGAGCTCCTCCATCGATGCAACATATAGAATAAAATACAAAAATACAAAATAAAAATAGTGCAAGAAGTCTATATACATGTCAATAGAATATGATATGTACAAGAACAGAATGTGAAATTGAATAATGTGCATTAAGACTAAATTAAATACGATTTATTGTGGTGATAATGAGAAGTAAGGGCCTTTAGATTAGCAATGAACCTCAATACTGCTTTCAGTTCAACAGCATTTAAAGAGTGAGACACTGAGATGATGCACGCGTATAGAGTGGTGCAGTGACGCATCCTAAAACCAGGAAGTAAACTCCTTCCGGTTCCTTCGACAAAAAAGCAATGCAATTCTCCATAGGGTTTAGGAAAATAGCTGGGAATAAGGTCTGTGGTCGAAATCCTTTAAGAGACGGATCACGTTTTGTTCAGCCGGATCATCTCCACATGTCTACCCTACTTTTATCATTTTCTATCGATTCGATTTATGATGATTATACTTCCGGGTTTTAGGACGCGTCACTGCACCACTCTATAAAACACCAGACATTAAAGTTACGGCAACGATTCTCCTTCATGCAACAAAAGAAAAGCCCGACGTGTTTAATGAGTTTAAATGATGTGGTTGGAGACTCCAACTTAAAAGCAACAGCCCACACTTTAATTGGATTTGCATTTTATTCCCATTATTATAAGCGAGCCAGAAGCACCATCTGAACACAGAGTTAAGAAGACATCAAATAACATCACAACGCCTCCCTTTCCTGCCCGAATCCACTTTGCGTCTTTGAGTTTCTAGAAAAGCTCGATATAAGTGTCATGTATTATTATTATTAAGACCCTCGACTGGCCTTATGGCTGTGAATGCATCCGGCCCTTCTCACATCGACACGGTTCAAACATATGATGTATCTTAAATATCATGTTAGCTACTTTTGTTATGGCTTGCCTCTTATCTGCCATGTCACTTTTTCTGCAACGCTGTACGGGGCTAATAAAGGAATTCTGCTTCTGGAATCAAGTACTTCTGTACCTACATTTAAGGGCCAACGTGTCTCCCAAAGCAAAACATTTTAGATATACATGTAAAGCACTATGAGTATGGACAAAAAGTTGCCTGGGTTCAGGTTCAGGTTATTTATTTGTACCCGTAGGTAGATTCTGTTTGCAGAGAAAAAGACAAGGGGTCCATCCTGGCACTAAAAACAAACACAAACAGACACATCTCTAATAAAAGGACTAGTAAAAGTACAAGTATACCCTGCTCAAAATGTTTTTAAAACATTTTAAGAAGGAAAACACTAGTACAAACATGGACATTCAAAATTCACAATTAAATAAATAAATACAAATAGGCATCTGTGTGACGCTCCTCTGATGTGTTAATTTGTGCAATAGCTGCTGGGATAAAACTGTTTTTATACCGCTTCGTTCTACTCCTTGGGACGAGTAACCTGCGGCCCGAAGGAAGAAGCTTGAATTCTGAGTGCAGAGGGTGGAGTCATCGTCTAATATGGAGCTGGATAACCGCTTTAACTGCCTGAGCTACAGGGTCTCCAGGTTTATCACTGCCTGAGGTACAGGGTCTCCAGGTTTATCACTGCCTGAGCTACAGGGTCTCCAGGTTTATCACTGCCTGAGGTACAGGGTCTCCAGGTTTATCACTGCCTGAGGTACAGGGTCTCCAGGTTTATCACTGCCTGAGGTACAGGGTCTCCAGGTTTATCACTGCCTGAGGTACAGGGTCTCCAGGTTTATCACTGCCTGAGCTACAGGGTCTCCAGGTTTATCACTGCCTGAGCTACAGGGTCTCCAGGGTTATCACTGCCTGAGGTACAGGGTCTCCAGGTTTATCACTGCCTGAGGTACAGGGTCTCCAGGTTTATCACTGCCTGAGCTACAGGGTCTCCAGGGTTATCACTGCCTGAGGTACAGGGTCTCCAGGTTTATCACTGCCTGAGGTACAGGGTCTCCAGGTTTATCACTGCCTGAGGTACAGGGTCTCCAGGTTTATCACTGCCTGAGGTACAGGGTCTCCAGGTTTATCACTGCCTGAGGTACAGGGTCTCCAGGTTTATCACTGCCTGAGGTACAGGGTCTCCAGGTTTATCACTGCCTGAGGTACAGGGTCTCCAGGGTTATCACTGCCTGAGGTACAGGGTCTCCAGGTTTAGCTGTGGCTCACCAATCAGTCTGCTGGACCACTTTATGATCGGACTCAGAGAGTTTCTGCTCCTTAAAATCAGGTTACCAAACCATGACATTAATGCTTCTCATCCTCACCTTGGCTACTTAACATTAGGTTACATTAAATAAACATAATACCACACTTGCCACCATTATTTTTCTGGGGTTAATCAAGCAGTCTTTAATGATTTGCTTCAACACACAAACAGATTGCTAGGTAGCTCGCTGATGCCGGCAATTGTCACTTCCAGTGAGAGCGGCTATGTGTGATCTTAATAATAATAATTATAAATTGTATTTCTATCGCGCTTTTCTTGAACCCAAAGATGCTTTACATTTGGGAAGGAGGGTAGACAAACAAAACTAAAACAAAACTAAAAAGAAACGAAGAAACAAAACAGAAAAGCAGTCAGGAGGAAGTTGATTGAGAGGGGGGGGGCTTATGGATACAGAGTTGACGTAGGGAGTTCCAGAGCTTCGGGGCTGCCACAGAGAAGGCTCTGTCCCCGAAGCTCCGGAGTTTGGCCTTGGGGATGGAAAGCAAACCGGCTGAGGTGGATCTGAGGGTCCGGGGTGGTTGGTAGAGGATGAGGAGGTCAGTGAGGTAGGGGGGGGGGGGGGGGGGCAGATGGTGGAGGGCTTTGAAAGTGAGGACCAGGAGTTTGTAGTGGATGCGGTGAGAGACGGGGAGCCAGTGGAGTTCTTTGAGGACCGGGGTGATGTGATGCCATGATTTGGTGTGGGTGAGGAGTCTGGAGGCTGCGCTCTGGACATGCTGGAGTCTACTGAGGGATGTGGAGCTGATGCCATCTTAGACCCGCTAGATCTTAGACCCGCTACTCAGTCAAAAATTCACACACACAAATCACAGTGCATGAAATGGCAGTGTACTAAGAGAGCAGTGTACAGCTTGCTGAAAAAAACACAACTATTGCAATCCGAGCTCCAAAATGGTGAAACCATTTGTTCCCCATCGATATCAGGACAGAAGAAAGTGTACATATCTTACTTGGCAAACAGAAAGCCACTGTACATTTGCTGTTTTGAGTTTGTATCTTCGATTGCACACATTGTAAATGGGCGTCGGCTACATGCAATGACATCAGAAGTCATTTAAACGGGGGATTTTGAGGACGTGCAGGCGCTGTCAGCGATGACAAAGGAGATTTTTGTTGACTACGATGTTAAAATGAGCAACCTCCCAGATTCAGCCTTGCACCTGCAGACTGGGAGATAACACACACACACAGACGCACACACACACACACACACACACACACACAGACACACACACACACACACACACACACACACACACACACACACACACACACACACACACACACACACACAGGATTTGTTATCGTGGTCTGGGATCAATCAAAGACGATTTTTCCCTGATGTCAAATGTTCAGTATTTAAGATGCTGGCCTTATTTTCAGATGAGTTCCTTGTGTGTCACTGCGATACAGTCCACGTGTTCCTGATGCAGATTAAAAAACCCACCACAGGAATGAACGATAAACATGTCGACAGTGAAGTGTAGTCTATTTGTTAATGATAAGTAAAACAAATTAAGTATTTTCCAAGAACTGTTTGAATGTTTCTCAAAACATGTTGAAGCTTTTGTGGATTTCAAGGTCCTGTTTGAACCATAAACCCAGCTCAATTAAATGCAAAGTTACTTAAAGTGCTTAAGTGGCTTTGTGTAAGTATATTTAGACAATTACTGGGTTATAGTGTGAATAATTTAAAGCAGGATAACCATGACTGGAAAAATGCATAGTGTCTGTATCAGGGATACAAGTGGCTGAGGGGACGAAACCAGTGTATTAAGCTTTACCCAAGTCTGACCAGCCACCTCACACACACGCACGCACGCACGCACGCACGCACGCACGCACGCACGCACGCACGCACGCACGCACGCACGCACGCACGCACGCACGCACGCACGCACACACACACACACACACACTTCTAATTCAGGATTCAGGGATTTGTTATCGTGGTCTGGGATAGATCAAAGACGATTTTCCCTAATGCATACAAATTGTCTCGTGTATTAAGCTTTACCCAAGTCTGACCAGCCACCTCACACACACACACATACACCCACCCCCCCCCCCCCCCCCACACACACACACTGATTAGTGGCGTTCCTCTGTGGGTCACTACATTCCTGTCGCCTCTCTAAACAGACTCCTGTGTCCTTCTGTCAGCTGCTGTGTGTCGCCACCCGTGTTCCCACTTTGACAAAAGCCTGTCTGGGGCCATGGCAGGGTGACACACACACACCCACCCACACACACACACACACACACACACACACACACACACACACACACACCACACACACACACACACACACACACACACACACACACACACACACACACACACACACACACACACACACACACACACACACACACAATCACACACACACAATCAGGAGTGTTGTCGCCACTTTAAGACCATTTGTCTTTGTCCTAGATGAGGATCAGACTGTCTGCTGCTCCTCATTCATGATGACTGACTTTGGGAAAGTAATATCTACAACACTGAGTATAAACATAATTCCCGTACAAACTACAGGCAGGTTGAGCGTAAGTTTCAAGTTTCAAGGCTTTATTGTCATTAGCACATTAGCTACAGTGAAGATATGTCAATGAAAAACTGAAGTCACAAGCTCCTCCAACAATGCAACATGAATATAGGACATAAAACAAATACAACTGATAAAATAGTGCAAGAGAATGTTTTGAGATGTAAGGGTTAGTGGTTCCAAGATAATAGAAGAAAAAACGCCTCAACACTTTCTTTGAGATGCAATTTCCATTTGTTTTGTATATTATTTGTGAATTGTATGTCGTACTGTATTTAGTCAGTGTTGTTTTATTCGCCAGTGCCAAAGACCCATTTCCTTTTCATGTAAATCTAATTGAATCTAGTTGAATCAACTTTGGATGAATTCTTCAGCTGTGGTGCAATGTTTTAGTTTGACTGAAACATTAACTACAACTATTTATGAATTTGACGAAAAATAATCCCAAATGATTTAATTATTTGATAATCTTATATTCTTTGTTTCCAGCCTTTCGATCGTCACAATTTGCTGTTGAATTGTTGAAGCTCTCAATTCTGAATTTTCTCGGGAGTGAAAATGAAACATTGATTTTGAAATTCGGTCAAGAAAAACAACTTTAATGAACCTTGATTGGTCAGGATTGGATTGTGTGAGTTGTCTACGAGACCTACAGCTGTGAAAATGTTCTCATAAACATGGTACAACTATTTTTTATATTTAACATAATATAAGTGTAACTACATATTTAGATAAAACTCAAATATAAATAAAAACCTCCTCGAAAACAGGGACATGAATAGAATGTAAATTAGTTAATTACCTCAAGTACCACTTTTATTTGAGGTATTTGTAACTAACTTGAATACTTCCACTTTTTAAGCCACTATTATTGAACTCATACTGTATAAGTAACTTTGCAGATTAAGAATGTATACATGATATGAATATAATACGTTAAAGAAACACTCTTGCAGGTGTTCACTGTGTGGTTTGAACACACTGAGGTGTATTACAGTCTCTGCGCCAGGCGTCCCGCTGGTTTTCCATGTACTGTAATAGCAATCCTGACTCACGCTGAGTGTGTGTTCAGCCCTGACTTCCCTGAGCTGTGGTTTGGCCACCTGCTCCACACACTCAGAGCCCGAATATTAAAAAAAGACCAAAGAACGGATCACTCACGCTCGCTGAACAACTGCACGACAAAAAGGGGAAACCGAGAGCCCCATTTTCCACGAGAGCCAGAGATGGCAAGAGTACACACATCCTTTGCTCAAGTAGAAGTACACACATCCTTTGCTCAAGTAGAAGTACACACATCCTTTACTCCAGTAGAAGTACACACATCCTTTACTCAAGTAGAAGTACACACATCCTTTGCTCAAGTAGAAGTACACACATCCTTTGCTCAAGTAGAAGTACACACATCCTTTACTCCAGTAGAAGTACACACATCCTTTACTCAAGTAGAAGTACACACATCCTTTGCTCAAGTAGAAGTACACACATCCTTTGCTCAAGTAGAAGTACACACATCCTTTACTCCAGTAGAAGTACACACATCCTTTACTCAAGTAGAAGTACACACATCCTTTGCTCAAGTAGAAGTACACACATCCTTTGCTCAAGTAGAAGTACACACATCCTTTACTCCAGTAGAAGTACACACATCCTTTACTCAAGTAGAAGTACACACATCCTTTGCTCAAGTAGAAGTACACACATCCTTTGCTCAAGTAGAAGTACACACATCCTTTACTCGAGTAGAAGTACAGATACTCGTGTTTAAAAATACTCTGGTGAAAGTAGAAGTACTGACTAAACTTCTTTACTCAAGTAAAAGTAAAGAACTTTGAAGTGTACTTCAGTAAAAAGTACCCATAACTAGCAGCTGCTTTAAAGAGTACCTGACCTCCCTTTATATTAATAGAACAATAATGTCATTGTTAGCTAATGAATGTTTCCATGCTGAACAACGGCAACATGACAACGTTTCCATTGGTCCCTCTTCTTTAGAGAAGACCAGGAAATGATGGATACACGGATCGTGTTCAAATCAATAGGCACGCAATGACTCTAAAGAATAATGATCACGCATCAAACACACATTCAGACTAAAGGAACCAGCTGTTTGGGAAATGAGAGAAGTAGAAAGTACAAGTATTTGAGTTCAACATGTAAGAAGTAGAAAGTACAGGTATTTGGGTTCAACATGTAAGAAGTAGAAAGTACAAGTATTTGTGTTCAACATGTAAGAAGTAGAAAGTACAGGTATTTGAGTTCAACATGTAAGAAGTAGAAAGTACAGGTATTTGAGTTCAACATGTAAGAAGTAGAAAGTACAGGTATTTGAGTTCAACATGTGAGAAGTAGAAAGTACAGGTATTTGAGTTCAACATGTAAGAAGTAGAAAGTACAGGTATTTGAGTTCAACATGTGAGAAGTAGAAAGTACAGGTATTTGTGTTCAAAATGTAAGAAGTAGAAAGTACAGGTATTTGTGTTCAACATGTAAGAAGTAGAAAGTACAGGTATTTGTGTTCAAAATGTAAGAAGTAGAAAGTACAGGTATTTGTGTTCAACATGTAAGAAGTAGAAAGTACAGGTATTTGTGTTAGAAATGTAAGAAGTAGAAAGTACAGGTATTTGTGTTCAACATGTAAGAAGTAGAAAGTACAGGTATTTGTGTTCAACATGTAAGAAGTAGAAAGTACAGGTATTTGTGTTAGAAATGTAAGAAGTAGAAAGTACAGGTATTTGTGTTCAACATGTAAGAAGTAGAAAGTACAGGTATTTGTGTTCAACATGTAAGAAGTAGAAAGTACAGGTATTTGAGTTCAACATGTAAGAAGTAGAAAGTACAGGTATTTGGGTTCAAAATGTAAGAAGTAGAAAGTACAGGTATTTGGGTTCAACATGTAAGAAGTAGAAAGTACAGGTATTTGGGTTCAACATGTAAGAAGTAGAAAGTACAGGTATTTGGGTTCAAAATTTGAGAAGTAGAAAGTACAGGTATTTGGGTTCAACATGTAAGAAGTAGAAAGTACAGGTATTTGGGTTCAACATGTAAGAAGTAGAAAGTACAGGTATTTGGGTTCAAAATGTAAGAAGTAGAAAGTACAGGTATTAGTGTTCAACATGTAAGAAGTAGAAAGTACAGGTATTTGAGTTCAACATGTAAGAAGTAGAAAGTACAGGTATTTGGGTTCAACATGTAAGAAGTAGAAAGTACAGGTATTTGAGTTCAACATGTAAGAAGTAGAAAGTACAGGTATTAGTGTTCAACATGTAAGAAGTAGAAAGTACAGGTATTTGGGTTCAAAATGTAAGAAGTAGAAAGTACAGGTATTTGGGTTCAACATGTAAGAAGTAGAAAGTACAGGTATTAGTGTTCAACATGTAAGAAGTAGAAAGTACAGGTATTTGGGTTCATCATGTAAAAAGTCATCCGAAAAATAAGTAGTGGAGTAAAGTACTGATACCAGAAACATGTACTTAAGTACATTAACAAAGTATTTTGTAATCCACTACTTCCCACCTCTGACGAGAGCGTTTCACGTGACTCAACGGCTCATCAGTCTCTAGACATGAAGTGCAAGTCCCTGAGTTGACGAACACTTAAGAGAAGGAAACATTGTGATAAAATAGGGAGTCATTTGGTAAATGTCCACTCTCTCTTTCTGTCTTCAGCCCATCTCTCTTCCTTTAGTCGCTGACAGAGAGACGTCCACTTCAGCCAAAACTGAGTCCCAGCTGAGGCGCAGAATATGTCTGCAGCGTGGCTTATGTCCCACACACACACACACACACACACACACACACACACACACACACACACACACACACACACACACACACACACACACACACACACACACACACCACACACACACACACACACACACACACACACACACACACACACACCCACACACACACACACACACACACACACACACACACACCACACACACACACACACCACACACACACACACACAGGCTTTACAGAGAGAATGGGGTAAAAACAAACAAAACCTCGTAGTCAAAGTTAGACTTGCCATATCTCTAATATCCAGCAGGGGGTGACTCCACTTGTTGCAAAAAGATTGTATAGAAGTCTATGAGAAAATTACCCTCACTTTTTCCTGAGATAATCTAGTAATTGTATCCTTGAAAACCATTTGTGAGGAACATACAACATAGCTTGGAATACTTTTTAGAGATCCAACTCCACTGGTTGCAAAAATAAGTCAGATTGTATAGAAGTCTATTAAAAAATTAGCCTATTGTTCAGTTCATTTATAACCTAAGAAAACCATTTCCTGATGAGTTTCTGGTCCTGTTTCAAAGTGTTCATTACAATGAAAGTTATTGTGCAATCTTTCCGAAGAAAATGTTGTAGTTCTATCCTCTACACATGAAAAACCATTTGTAAAGAATATACAATACACCTCAGTAGAATAAATATAACTGCAAGATCCAACTCCACTGGTTTCAAAAAGAAGTCAGATTGTATAGGAGGAAAAGGAGGCTTCTTTTCACTTTATTTATTACCTCAGTGAACATTTTCCTGATCAGTTTATGGTCTCAATCTCTAATTCTAAGTGTCCTTCAATACAGTATGGTGTTTATATTCAAATACATTTGCCCATTGAGAGTAAAAAAGACCACAGTTCATCTTACAATTTTTACCTTTTGACAGTTTGTGTTCAGACTTCATGAGAGGAAATTAATACATTTATTAGGTCTAAAAAGGTTGGATTTGGTTCTACTTACCGCGACCCTCTTATGTCATTATGCATTACATTTAATTTAGCTGAAGCTTTTATCCTCGTAAAAAGTGCAATAAACTCTTAAGGTGCAAACTCAGAACAGCCAGTGCTGGTGCATACGTTTCAAATGACCTAAACCCTTTAAGTACAAAAATGTTATTTTATGTTTTGTGTTAGGTGTCACTTCTTGTTCAAGGTTTCCAAACCACAGGCCGCAAACCTTTGAGAAAGCCTAGTAGGAATATAATAATGTGTCTGATGAATAAATGATGTTTTTGGATTCTTTGTTTTGGCCACTGCTCCGGGTTTTCTTTGCTTCTCTGAGGTTTGACTTGGAACAAAATGTTTCCCTGATATTTCTAACAAATTCGTTTTTTTTGTCAGTTGGCCGGTTTCCTTAGAAAACTTGATATTAAATAAGTGAACGGGTGATTACTATTAGGCAGATTCTTCTCTTTGTGCTTTAATTACTCATAATGTATAAATAAGTCTATACAATGTGTAAACATAACGTGAAGTATAATCAAAATAAATGTACACTTTTAAGGGGGGAAACACGTTCTACCAATCCTTTGTAAATGTAGATGTCATTTTCCTTGTTTAGATCAATCGTAATGTTTAGGGTTTATTTAATAATGTTACTAATATTAAAGGTGGGGTAGGTAAGTTTGAGAAACCGGCTTGAGATACACTTGTTGTTATATTCCATGGAATGCTCTTAACATCCCGATAGCAATGAATATATTAAATGCTTTGACAATAAATCCATAACAACATATCATCTCTGGAAGCCGTGGCGCTGTAAAAAGCACGACCAATCATCTGAGCCGGCCCGGCTAAAGTAACTGGATGGCCTACCTGCCTGTCAGCCTTCCATCTGGGCACAAACTTATCTCGTGCCCTCATTGGTCATGTGCGCGTTCGTGTGTGTTGGAGGAGGGGCTCTGTGAGGAAGTGGCACATTTCTTCCGGCTGTGTATTTTCAAATTCTAGCGCACTCGAGCTGGTTTCTCCAAAATTACCTACCCCACCTTTAAACTGTTCTTCATAGAAATATGGGTTTAAGAAATCTGTCAATGTAAAGTCATGAGTTTGTTTTGGTTAGCTTAACCAAATTAAATAAATGAATACATACAAAATAAATAATATCCATTAAAAATTAATGTATTTAATATTCTTACTAATGATAACATGGTGTTTATATAAATATGGGTTCAAGGCTGTCCAGAGACTACAGATGAAAATGGCACAGTTACAGAAATGTTGATTAATGTGTACTGTTAAATAAATGAATAAAAAATAAAAAATAATATCCAATCAAAATGAATGTTCCCTCACCTTGGAGTTGCACTTGTAAATGGGGTGTGTGATGGTCTCCACAAAGTGATGCCTCATGCAGCGTTCAGGGTCCGAATCTCCCAGGTGGGGGTTAGCGTTATCGTTGGCTTTTTTCCCGCCTGCAGCCTCCACCATGCCCAGCAGGGGGCAGCACATCAGGACCAGCAATAGCCATGAGAGAGGGGGCACAGAAATGAACGGTTTCATGATGGGACCACCCCAAAAAGTCTCCTCACGGGACGTCCAAAAATGTCTTCTTTTATTCCTGCTTTCTCAGTAGTAGTTGTGTTTGTTTCCCACAAAATAAAATGGGATTTGGGAGGGGGAGGGTGGTCTTTATTTGATCTGTTTCTTATTCCTGTTAGTACAGCGGGGGCTCAAGGTCGTTGAGCTGAAGGGAAACAGGTAAGAGGAGGAGGAAGGTTTTTTTTTTCATTGGGACGCTCCATTCCCCCGCTGTCTGGATCCACCGCAGTCTG